>NC_026001.2:6979300-7204601 GCF_000442705.2 Elaeis guineensis
CGATCCCACGGCTGGCCCTCCTCCCACTCCCAGTACATGTTCTTTTCGCCGCCTATTGCACCCTCCTCTGCTACAAAGGCGTCGTCGGCGTCGCCTCGCCGTGCTCCAGGCTCTTCCTCGCCTTCCTCCCCTGGCCCGCGGCGGTGCTCACCTTGTACTTAGGTTTACTTGGGCTACCACACGTCGCCCAGGTCAGGCTCTTGATTTCTCTTCTTGTTGTGTTCCCCATCTCGGGTTTCTTGATGATTGATTTTGTTCATTTCGTTTTGTTTGAAATGGTCTTTAGGTGTTTGCGGGGGCGACGCTGGGGCTGGTGCTTGGGTGGGGTGGTTCTGGATCGTGAACAGTATGCTGGTGAGTTTTTCCGGCGATCGAGGAGAGTGCGGTGGGAGGTTGTTGTACATCAAGGACACGTCGCATATACCGAATGTGCTTAAGTTTGAATATGATAATGCCAGGGCTGCTCGGAAGAAGTTGGCTCAGATTGAAATCTGTAAGTTGGATCTGATTGCTGCAGCTCGATGCTTCTTGTTGTTTGTTTTCTTTCTAATCGTGCTGCTGCTTTGTTGATAAATGTCGTATATTGTGGAATCCTGGTTTCCTACTTGTGCTAAATCTTACTAGGAAGAAGATCGGGAACGGGGTTGATTCTGGCTCTCAGATTTTTGAAATGCTCTGTAATAGCATTTTCTTTACTAAATAAATTTAGTTTGGTCTGTAATAGCATGATCTTTTCTGGAATAGCGGCTGTTTTTGGAGTCTGTGTAGAGGTTGCAAATATAATTATTCAATAGAGAAAACTATGACATTAATAAGCAAGCCTTATTCCGGTTGTTTGTTTTTGGCTTCTTAATTTGTTGCTCATGTGCATTCTTATCACGAGTCATATTGTTTGTCATCAGAATCTTATCTTTATATCTCCCTTTTTCTTTTTCTTTTCTTCTTTTCTTCTTTTTGCATACTTGAGCAAGTGCTTTCTGTAAAAGAACAAATCTCTATGGATCCTTCACCACTTTATTCCTGATTGGTGCGACTCCAGCATCACATTTATATATTTGCTTCTGACTCGAATACTTATTTTATGTTGCCTAACATGTGGATTTATACAAACTAGCAGGCTTGATAATCTTTATCTTCTATTAAGTCTCCAAATCCATCTATCTAGCTGATTTGCAGCCGTCTATCAAGTTTGATGTTGACTCTCAGAATGAGGATATCATGGGGGTACAAAAAGCTAGTTTATCTCCTTTCCGTTAATTCCAAATTAGACCTTATTGGCATATATTTCTTCACACAAAATGCAAATACATGCCCTCTAAGTATGGTGTATCAACTGAAACCATATCATTTGCAGACTTGATGAACATCCTCTTGAACATCACAGGAGTTTAGATTGGCACTTTGTTTTGATCCTGTGTAAAAAAAGATTCATTTTGGCTTGCAACATATAGCCTCTTACTTCATGTTTTTAATAACTCAAGTATACTTCTTGAATAGACCTTTTTCCTTGTTTGCCAAAAAAGAGGACCTTTTTCCTTAATGCTCACTTAGTCATCTCTCCTCGTACTCTATTATTAGCTTTTCTCAAGCAGTAGAGTCCATTGAAGTTTCAGTAACTTTTTCCATCAGGTACCTATTCGAGAGGGTGGTTTTGTGGATGACTGTCTTAGAACAAAGCTGTATTATTTCAGAAGTATTTTTTCTATTATTCTGCCAAGTATAGTTCTATCGGCTATGTTCTGATTGTTGCTAGGTCCAGTGATGAGGTGATAACACTGATGAAACTTGAGTTCATTAAGATACAAAGTTGATGCAAGAATTTTTTTTTTTTAAATTATGAATGTAAGAGCAGGTCTAGAGCTACAATGTAACAATGTGACTGCTACATTGCTTCAAGTCCTATCTGCTACCAATGCACCAAACATATTGAAAATAATGATCTCCTTGCTTGGGAACAGGTGGATAGAAAGCAGGTTGAGACTACTTGTATTCATCCAAGAGACCATGTCTCCTTTTTCTTCATCAAAGGCTTTGTGGTATAAAACTAAAGGAACTCATGGCAATTTGGGTATGATTCATTTTTATGCATCATCTACTTTGATCAAAAGTATTAGTATTGTGAACCCATATAGTGGACAAATAATGTCTTAGGCACCATTTTCAATTGCTTTTACAATTATTGGGCCTCATCTTTCAGTAATAAGCCACTTAAGAGGGACATTTTGGTCATTTATCATTTTTAAATGGTTTTCTAATATATTATAAGGCAAAAAATCCTAAATGTATAGTTACTTCATTTGATATCACTGCTCTCTTCGTTTGAAGAATCGATGCTCATGGCCATGCTACCCTGAATCGAAATTTCTATTTACAATATAGGTGGCGGCCCCTAAAAATAGATCATGTCAAACATTATTGATCCCCTCTCAAAACATATCATCTCAAACATTATTGATCCCCCTCTCAAAACATATCATCTCAAACATCGCTCCAATCTCCTGCTCAGTTGTTCTCCCATTCTCTGCCATTGCACTTTATCTCCTTATTTATTTGGGATTTCAAATGCATATCAAAACTCTTAAGGGCTTTTGAGTTGGAATAAAGTGTGAGTTCTACTGAACATCATCCAGTCTCTTTGTTATAAGATTCACTTTTAACAGTTTCCTAATCCTTATAATTTCATTTCTTAGTGAAGCTGTAATTAGGAAATTGAATAAATAAAATGTATTATTTTTTTAACATAGTCTTGTCATTCATATACTTTTAAATTGGATTGACTTTTAAAAATGGATTTCATATATTTTTATTTTTTTATTGATTTCATTATCTTTTAAGCTTGTATTAATGGATGGTCATGTAGATCAACAAGGGTAAGGCCACCTACAAGCAATGATGGACTTTGAGATGAAGAATTAGGATTGTGAAGTATTTTATTGCCTACTGTCTAGGTTCTAAATTAGTATAGTCAATAAGAAAACTTGAAATTTAGGGAAATGGCTAGTTGGAAGAATGTCTATTTAGGGTGTCTTATATGTGGGAAGATGAACCAAATCACAATTCAGAGCACTCTTAGACAATCAAATACAAATTTATAATCAGATTAGATTAGATAATGTGCACAGAAATCTTTAGACAACAATATGATCCATTCAAAGCCTAAAATGAGCAGGAATAAACAGCAGATTTATGAAATAAAGAAGAGGATAGAAAGATATGTAGCAGAAAATATAGAGAGGAGGATACAAGAGGGCTGAAATCTAAATTGACTCCTTTTGGACCTCCTAAAATTGTTGACTTGAAGATCTGTGACACAATCTTGATTGGCTGAGGAGGATACAAGAGAGCCGAAATCTAAATTGACTCCTTTTGGCCCTCCTAAAATTGTTGACTTGAAGATCTGTGACACAATCTTGATTGGCTGTTATTGGACTCAAAAAATCATATGATTTCAATCTAAAGCCTGCAAAAAAGAACTTTACATCAGTAAATTCAGGCTTTTAAATGCGATGCAAAATATTCTTGCATCATTTGCTTTCATTCCATGGATCTCGTCCTTGAGATTTTCATGATGTCACTTATAAGCTTGATCCACCATTGAATCTCCAAGATCTAATGATGAGAGCCTACATAAAATTTTTCTTGCAATCACATCATTGATTGGTTGGTCTAATGTCCATTGCTTGATTGCTTCTCAACCAACAAGCTCTGCGTCATACTTCTGATGGCGATCTTTGTTAAATCCAACAAATCAAGAATGGATCTTCATCTCCCCCTGATTGCCTTTAGGGTTGTGACTTGATATTACCATGAGTTTTCTTTATAGAAATCTTCATCATTGTGATCTTCTACCTTCAAAATACCTGATGGATCATCATCTGCAGCATTTTCAATCAACAGATCTTCAATTGCAGCATCTTTGCATGATGGATCTCCTATGATAGCTTCTCCATGTGATGAAACTTCAATTATTGTCTCTTCTTGCAATGATTTTTCAACTTTGTGACTCTTGATGCTTTCCAACTCCTATTGCTGCAGCTGCATATAGTTTAGCATTCATTGACATCATATCATTACTGATGGATGTAAATCTAGTCTCCAACTGCCAAAAATCTCTTTTTTATGTTTGGCATGTTGATGAAGATTATTGAATTTGAAATGAAGTCCATGTTTGATAACATGACAAAAGGGGAAGGAAATGAAGAGGGTAGAAAGGGACCAAAAAGAAGAATGGAAGAACAAAAAGTACAACCTTTTATCTCTGATACCAAATTTAATGGAGGATAGCAAGGGGTTAGGGCTGCCTACATGCAATGGTGGACCTTGTGGCGGAGGATTGTGGTTACAAAGGACTTTATTGCCTGTTGTTCAGGTTCTGATTTAGGATAGTCAATAAGAAAACTTGAAATCTATGGCAATGGCTGTTCAAAAGAATGCCTATTTGGGGTATCTTGTATGCAGGAAGATGAATCAAATCACAATCTATATCTCTTTTAAACAATCAAATATGAATCTGTAATCATATAAGATCAGATAATGCATGCTAATCTGTAGATAACAACGTGATCTATGCAAATCCCAAAAGAAGTAGGGATACACAGCAATTTATGAAATAAAGAAGAAGAAGAATATGGAGAGAGAGAAGAGAGGGAGTAAGTAACAGAAAATAGAGAGAAGAGGAGAAGAGGAAAGAGAGGACGAACAAGAGGGCTGAACCTGGCCTCAAAGCTCAATTCATTCATGATAAAGAACCAGCCAGCTAGTGTTTTGCTTGACCAACTTTGTAAACAGAAAGATAGAAACAAATTCCTCAAAAAATTTCAAAAACAAACTATGTATCGATTCCTAATAGCCGCAGGTACTGTAGGATCGATTCCTAATAACTCTTTAGAAATCGGTAAAGAGTTAGACAGCTCCAATAATGAGTTTGACTCACTGTAATACTGTTAAAAATGAGCTTTTGCTCTTTTCAGAGATTGATCAAGAATGTAGATATTAAAATAACTTTGCAAAATGTCATTTTTTTTCTAAATATTCCATCAAATTAGGAAGTTTGGGTAAGAAACATGCATATAGAATGACCTTAATAAACAATTTCTTTTAATATGTTTCTTTTATGAGAGTTTACATATGTATTCTTTTTTTTTTCTATGTATCTCTATATCTCCTTTGATTGCCCTGGCTGAATGTGCTTGAATATGTGTCTCAATCCGATTCTTGTTTCCAGATTTGGCGTTTGCCCTTTTCTTTTTAAACTTTATTATTTTATGCTCTTTGCTTACTCTTTTAGCAGGTTTGTTCACTTTGTGAGTATCATTTTCCTTTTTGCTGTCTTCACTTGTGTGTCTTAAAGCTGTAATCTGGCTTTGAAACTTCTCTTTCTTTGTCATTTGATATAATTTTTGTTATTTCTGATCCTCTGGCTCAACAACATATGCCATGAAAAGTGTAAATTGCATAATCACTAGATAATAAATAAAGGGTAAGAAACAGTACTATTAGGAAACAATTCCATTGATGCAGCACAGACATACCATCTTAGTCTGGCTTCCAGACTGAGGTTAGTAACTATTATGAGTTCTTTGTACGCTCTACTTCTAGTGAGAGCACCCACTGAAGTTTCAGTGTTAGTGTCCACTCTAATACAGATAAAAGCATCAAACTTAATTGTCAAATAATCATGTTTTTTCTTCGACACGACCCATGGCTCTTCAAGGATGGTTATTGTAAGGCATCCATTCAATGAGAAATTTTTTATTCTCCTTTACAACTTCACAACCCTCCTCATTTTTCATTGATGTAGTATATCTTATATGAGAATCCAAATATCAGCCTTATTGTCATGGACCTCCAAAGGATTGAATTAGATTTTTCCTGTGGTAGATGGTGTATCATTCACAATGCCCTTTATGCCTGCTGCTTCTGGATTTCCTGTGAGTTTTAATCAAAGCAAAAACAGACCCATGGTTAGGTTTGTCAAGCAACAACTTGCTTTCTTTCTGGCCTACCATAACTAGACCTAACAAAGTAAATTAAATTACAAGGAATCCTTCCTTGACCTAACAAAATAATGCCCATCAACTGTGAATGCATTCTTTTTCACCTGTAGTATGCTTATTGATTAAATAATTCATGAAAAATCATGTGTGCTATTTATGAGCCTATGAGTCACAGCAAAACTTCTGTCTGGCCGTCCTTATATATTATTTGAGGATATGTGCATGTGTCATGTTAATGTGCACCTGTTTACTAGGGAAAACTTTAGGTCAACTCCTGGCAAGAGAAGGGAAAGTTCTATGGTGTTGGGAGTTTCTCATCTATGGTTTGCCCCGGGCCTTACTGCTGTAATCTCTGGTGAAAGAATATCTTCCAACTTTTATAGTGATGTGGTTGGGGGATTATAGTCCAAAAAGAGCATCTAAGGGGTCTAGGTGTTTGAATGATGCGGCTCATAACTTATGGTGGTAGAATGATTATTTTTGGTACCCCATCAGTTGATTTTCAATTTCAGAAATATTTCAAGCCAAGTTAGTGCAAGTTATTCGCTTTCAGAACTTTCAAACTAATGACATCAAATTTGTAGTGGAGGGACTATTAATATGCTTGCTTAGTTTTCATGCTTAATCTAGGTACAGTAAGATTCTGGCTGATGTGGTTCTTTAGCATTAATTTATTTCAAATCACATGCTGTACTTTGGAACATTAATTTGCTTGTGAAAAATGAAAGAGGTTTTTAAAATGAAAGTGGCCATGATGTTTACTAGAAACATTATGGAGAGACCTCCAAAGAGAGAATAGACATTGCCAGATGCTGAAATACTGGTTATTCTCTGAAAAACCTAACGAGTCATTTTAGTGCACTGAACTGGTGTTTCTGTCTGCAGAAGGTGATTTTTCCTGGAAGGGTCATGCCTTTAAGGGAGCCTTAGAATTAGAAATGATCAGAATGAATATATATGGTTTCTTGAAGAAAATATCAACACACATTGCAAACGCAACTGATTGCTCACATCAGAGTAGGTTGAGGGAACCGGAAGCTGGGTGAAGTGCTTCCAATGATAGTAATAGTGGTCAACTTCTTCGCAAAGACCCTATGACTAATTAGAACTTCATTTCCTTACATTGAATTTGGTTTTTACAGATCTCAATTATTCTATGATTACATTTAAACACAAAATGGGAACCGAGTGATGATGATGATTTGGAAGCTGCTTTACTGTAGTTGCTAATATAATTGAATTTAAATATGTCTGACTGGAGATTGCGGGATGAACACCTAAGTTGGGAGGGTGCTGGCACTTGGAATAGTGGTTGGTCCTTAAGGCTAATTTTCTGCACTCTGCAGGTGGAACGTTATCCTGTAAAACTATGATGCTTCTATTTGTTTGAAGACCATGCTTCCGGTCCTTAAATTGGTTAGCATTTGATTACTTTACTGGCTGTAGCAGCAGTGCATATGTCAAATGAACCTAATCTAAGGGCATGCTTGATTTTGCCTGCATGGAGCAGGCTTTGAGAATAATGGTAAATCTAAAGTGTACTTCTCACATGTTTGGCAAGCACATGCTGCAAAAACACTTTTTAGGCACAGAGAGAGAGAGAGAGAGAGAGAGAGAGAGAGATTTGGTGTTAGTCCGTCCATAGTCACAGTTGTCTCTGGCTACATTACCTGGGCTTGCTCGAAACTCAAATTGGTTATGGGTATATATGTGCATCCAATCCAACCAATTAGTTCCTGCCCTATGAGTTGGACAGATGAACTTGCAGCAATTATTAACTCCCTCCCTTCAAAATATGGAACTCTCACAAAATTGCAGTGCCAGATCGTCTACCTAGCTGTTGCTGTCTGTTTATTTCACAGAAAGGTCCTCATTAACTAGATTTAATCCTAGATAGGTCTAATATACCTTTTGATTTTCGGATCCAAAAGATGAGTTTTCTTCTATCAAATTAAGAAGAGGACTGGATTCATCCACTTTTTTTTTTTTTCAAAAAATAAAAAAAAAACAGAGGGCAAACAAAGTCTGAAAGTTCAAGACATTGGGAAAAACAAGTTATAATTCCAGGGTATCAATATTTGGAGTTATAAGCTTCAGATACGGGGACCAATGGATATTGGACGTCGGGCGTATTCTGAAAGCGCTAATGTGTTGTGTGTATATTCTAATCAGACAAATCGTTGAAGACAACATTATATGAAGGAAAATTGTTGTCTAATCATGTTGCTATTTGTTAGATCGGTGTTTCATTTTGGGAGGATTGGAAGATATTAGCAGTTCTAGTGTTTAATATACTTTTTTAAATATATCAGTATCTATTCCTACAAATCATTGATAAGTTAATCATTGAAAATATAGCATCTATCTGGAATTCAACTGTTTTTCCTACTTTGATGCAGGTTACTTTATCTGATGAAATATTCATTTGTCCTAAGGAGAATGATCTAATCATGCAGCAATCCAGGCACTAAGCTACACACACCGGCTATTTGGAGGCATGCAGAGGAGAGCTGCAGATAGATGTCTACATTCCAGGGTCTTATCACTGGTAGTTCAAACTACTTTGATTTATGTTTTATTTAAGACGTGACATTCAGAGTAGGCAAACACATTCTTACAATAATTAAACTTTGTGGCCCACATTTAAGAACTGCCCTTGGGTTCACATATCAAGTTATTGTTTTTTGGGGTAACATGTCCAGTTATTGTTTGTTATTATATTCATTTATGTTTACTGGGAACCCAAACTTTGCTATATTGGCAGTTGGAATGCAAACTTCAAACCAGTCCTCTCCAATCTCTAATTTTATGGCCAAAATTAGTCCATTCACAGTGCTGGCTTTTGGCCTGACAAGCTTGAATTTGCTGTCCCTTTTAATCTTCTAGCTTGTGGGATACTATGGAGATGCATTGATATAGTTATATTTATTAACTATCATATATTTGAAAGTGTTTAACAGATCACAGAGAGAGATCCCACAACCAGATTACGTCACCGTCCCTCAGATTAATAATTGCACACAATCAAGGCTAAAGTTTTATCTACTACATCCATAAACACGAGAACCATTCTTTCGCCTTCGTTTCTTATCCATGAGTAGCTTTTCTCTGAGAGCAAAATAACAATCGAAGCGTCACAAATTCAGCTGCAAGTAAGAACTAAAACGGAAATTTGATGCAAAAAATCAATCTTACATTACCACCCACGTCTCTTTTTCTTGACGGCTTGGCCTTTGGACCTGCATGTATGATTTAAGATGAATAGCACCTTTAGCTAAAGTTTAAAGTTTATTGTCAGAGCAAGCGGATGGTAGCAGTACCTCCCAAAGATTGTGGAGGGGGTAAGGAAGAATGGGTCTCTGGGCCTCGGTAGTCAATCTCGTACATCTCTGGTCTGCTCATATGCTGTATTTCGTCTTCTGCAAACGCAAAAAATCCAACATCAACAAAATGGTAGCCTGTTTAATTCTATTTTCATGTCAATAATGGTTACTACTCAGTTTACCAAGTCCGGGCTTCAGTACTAGCTAGTTTCAAATCAAGCTGTTCTGATCAGCCTAGTCTTAAAAAAGGGGAGCACTTTCTATCCAGGAAGCTGAGACAATCATCTTGCTAAAAAGATGTGGCTAAAAGAGTGAGCTCGTCGACCAGGGATGGAACAACCTTATGTATCTATCCCTTTTTTCATTCCTTCTTTGGAGAAATTAATAAAAAAAAATAAAAGAAAGAAAGAGAATCTTTCCTTCTTGCTGTCGGATTGTAAAAATTCAAGCATCCAGGCTGACAAAGTTACAGAGAGGCTCAAAATGCAGTGAAGTAAATTCAGAGTTTGGAGTGATCAAACCTTGGGACTGCACCAAGGCAGCTGCTGCAAGAACCAAACCAAGAAAACGAGGGTGACGACAACGCATGATCCTTTTCCCATCTCGAATGCCCGACTTTCTTAGTTGCCACGGAACGAAGAACTGGAGAGGCTTAGGCGGAGCCTCCTCCCTTTTCTACTCATCTTCAAAGATTTGGAAGCCATCGCGGTCGGGACAGCAGGCATGAGGTGGTGATGGAGATGCCCAGTGGATGCAGGACAACCCGGGGCCACGCTTCAATTCCCTCCGCACTTTTGAAGCCAGATACTGCTAAGAACCCCGTAAAAAAAAGCTATCGGGTGCTTTGTTATGCAAGGAAGAGTACGAGACAGAGCCATGTGAGTATTATTAGATGACATTGGCTTCTCGCAAACTCATCAGTCCCCACAAGGCATCATTTGTTTATGATCCCGATGTCGGTGCTTTTTAGCCGCCGCAAGACCAAGTTGAAAGAAGATGGAAACAAATCCATGCTCGCGGGTCCCCCTCTATCACCAATTCCCATTGCTGTTGGTCTTGCTTGACATCTCAAATATATTATAATATATGGAGTAAATATGATCCTTGCTCATCTGATGGCGACCGGAGATGGGAGGACGGTGGAATAACAAATGCAGGTAGTGCTAATTTAACCAATTAATTACATGATGGATGGATCATGCAGGGCCTCTATTATACCTTTATTTTTTTAATCCTTGCAAACTCTCATTTGATTCGCCTCTTTTTGCATGATAAGAAATGGCCGCAACTCTTCTACTTGAAGGCGATTTTTTTTGTCTGCATTGACCAATGGCTACAGCTTGTCTACGTGAACAAAACTGAGTCACGAGTGTCAAGAAGAAGAATCCGGTCGTATGATCACATTTGACACGTTGCAACCACCAAGACTTCTACGTTGCGAGAGACTTAAACTTCACGCCACCCGCATGGATTTAACCTTCTTATAGTCATCAAATATCACATTCTATAGTGCCATGGAACCAACTTGACTGTTAATACAGAAAAACCTCCTGCTATATGTAGTTTCCGAGTCCATAGATGCTCCAAAGAACAAAATGTTTGAAGGAACATAGCTATACCGAGAACAAAAGGGTCTTATGGACAATATCTTGTCGAACTGATTCAAATTGGATGGTGTTGCGGCCAATCGCCTCGTCGCCCGATCGCCGGAAGCGTGCACCTGCAAAAGGAAGTCCGCACTGACCGGAGGCGGCTCCGGCGGGGACCCTCCGACGGTCAAGTCAGAGAGGTGACTGGGCAACAGTGAAATGCAGACAGAGAGCTCTGAGAAAGAGAGAGGGAGAGAGAGAGAGGAGCGAGCCTGCGTATGTGGGAGAGACGGGCGGATCGACCCTTGCACTGTTGCCTTCCCCGGTATATATAGTGGAGCACGGTATGGCGCCATCATTAATGGCGCGGACAAGTGAGGAACTGTCAACTCACTGTAGACTGTCAGAGCCGCCGTGAAAATGTCATGTCGCCGTGTAGCCGTCTAATCGCCAGGGTTGACCCGGCCCGGGCGGGACAATGCCCCTAGGTAATTGTGCCGCATGTCCGTGTCAGGGCTGACAACGTCTGGCGACCGTACGGTGGTTGGTGGAGTCGGCCGACTCCAGGTCGGTGGCCAGCAGAGTGGCGTCGGACTCCTCCGTCGATCGGCGAGCTTCATGTGGGTCGGCTACCAGACCTCTGGGTTTAGTCGGTCGGGAACGGACCGTGGAATGGCCGTAGTTAGCCGCTGATGGCGTCCGTCGGCCTGTCGCCCGACCTACGATCGGCCAGTCAGAGTCGTCCGTCGGGCCGTTGGTTAGTCGGTCGGGCTGCAGCCGGTCGGGCCTCCGATAGTCGGTCGGTCGGTCGGGCCGCCAGCCGGTCGGGCCCTCCGATAGTCGGTCGGTCGGTCGGTGGGTATCCCCCAACAGTTGCCCCCCTCCACTCCTAAGTCGGGTGGAGAGCTGGCCGATGCCTTCATTCGGGTAGCAAGACCGGACGACTGGGAGTGGATTTGTCGCATGTGCAGATCCGACCGTACCGCCGGCTGATCCGTTGTCAGACACCTCACGAATCCCAAGTGATCCGAACGTCTAGTCGATGCCAGAAGTCGCGCCGGCGTCAGGTGTCAGACGCCACGTCTTGTCGTCGTCAGTCGTCACGTCGGTGTCAGAAGATCGGGCGCCGGACGATACGGCGTCAGTCGATCGGATATTCGGCGCCGATCGTGGGTGAGGCGTCCCATCGGGAACGCGGACCGGCGCGGGCGGCCGACTGCGGAGCCAACCCCCGCGCGCCGCGTGTCATGGTGGTTGGCCGGCGTCCGCTCCGGCATTTAATGAGGGCGGTGCGGGCGTCCCGGGACGAAGCGCGCCGAATCCTCAGCCAACCGGCGGGCGCCACGCGTCGCGCATCTGGAGGTCTTTGGTCGGCGCGGGAGCATCTCGGCCGTCGGTCGGCCCTATATATATAGGACCTCCCGGACCCAGGACCCACACTCGCCATTTGCTGGGGGAAACTCTGTCCGGGCGATTTCTTGGTCGTCGCGGGCAGAGCTCTTCTCTACTTCCGGAGGGTCCATCGGGTTCGTGGTCCCCTCTTCTCCTTCTTCTTCCCTTTCTGCTCTTTTGGTTCCTGCATAATGACCAGGAAACCGACCCAGGGAGCTCGGTCGGGGAACCCGACCGACGACTCTCGATCGGCTCCGGAAGATGAGGCTTCCTCGCTTTCGGGGCCGAATGTCGATCAGCTTCGGGAGCACTATCGCATCCCGGAGCAGTTTCGGCTCTCCGCTCCAGGGGCCGGCGGTCGGGTCAACAACCCTCCGCCTGGCGACCTGGCGCTATATGTCGAAGACCTTCGCGCGGGTCTTCGGCTCCCGATTCCGGAGTTCGTCCGGAATCTGCTTGATTACTACGGACTCTGTCCGGCGCAGCTGGCGCCGAACTCTGTTCGTCTGATAATCTCCTTCGCGTTGTTGTGTCAGCTTTTGCCGACCAACCCTCGCGTTTCCCTCTTCCGGGCATTTTTTGTGCTCCGACCCCACCCTAAGGCCCGAGGGTGGTGGCTCTTCAACCCCCGGAAGGGTCTTGCTTTCATAACCGGTCTTCCATCGTCCATTCATGGATGGAAGAACCAGTTCTTTTTCATTTCTTCTTCTTCTTCTTGGGGCTTTCCTTCCTGCTGGGGTGTACCCCGAACTGAGGCCAACGACAACAGTCGGGTCGACGCGGACGACCGGGAGGACTTCCACCGACTCAAAGACATGTCGGTCCCGAAGCAGAGGGAGCTTGTTACCGAGCAAGCTCTCTATGATGCCGGCCTGAGTCTGGTCCCCCGAATAGGTATCGCCCGATCCCCCAGCTTTTCTTTTTGTTCGCTTTAGGGTAGTTCTGGTCCGGCCTTTGACACTGGTCGGTTTTGCAGGGACACCCCGAGGATGAGGCCGACCGATGCCGAGATTCGTCAGTTTGCCGCCGCGAGGAAGAGGCCAGCGTCGGGGGCTGGCCCTTCGCGCCCTTCCAAGAGACCAGCCCCAGTCCCGCCGACCGTGGAAGCGTCGGCGACCGAGGGGTCGGAGCCGATCATAGCCCTCGCGGCTCCGACTGTCCAAGTCGAAGAGAGGCCGACCGAGGAAGTGGCCGAAGGAGTGTCGGCGGCTTCGCCGCCGCGGGTGGAGCCGGATGTCGTTCGGGAAGCCGAACATCGTCCGGAGCGTCCGCTGGCGCAACGGGGGGCGCCGGGTCGAACTCCAGCGTCCCATCCTGCCAGCCCCATCGGTCGGGGTAGCTGATCGGGGGAAAGCCCCGATGGAGCCCTCGGAGGAGGAGAGATCAATGCCCCCCAGCGCATACTACCCTGAGGGTGCATCGGCCTTGGCCGACCACAACCTTGCGAGGAGGTTGTGCCAGGGGATCCTCCTCCCTACCGACGTGCAGTCGTTGCGGTCTCGGCAGGTGACCGAGATGCTGTCGCGGTTCTACCCGACAATGGTGGAGGTAAGCTTCGCGTCACCTTTTTCCTTAGAAGAATTTTTGCTTGCCACATAATTCTGACGAAGCTTTTTTCCGTCGGCAGCTGATCTTCACCATGTCCGAGTTGGAGGCCGGATACCGAAGGTTCGGCGACGTTCGGGCAGCCTTTAAGGAAAGGTCGGCGGCGGCCGAGGCCGAAAGAGCGAGGCTGGTCGACCAACTGCAGGAGTCGGTCGACCGGGAGGCCAAGTTGACGGACGAGGTCTCCCGGCTTATGGCCGAACTGAAGTCGGCCAAGAAGGAGGCCAAGCACAAAGGTCGGGCCGTGCGTCGTCTTCGACGCGAACGGGATGGTGCCACCTCCGAACTCCAAGGGGAACGCGAGCAACTTCGGGTCAGCCTGGGGAAGCTCGCGGAAGCCGAAGAGGAGTTGTCCATCGCCCAGATCGACGCCGAAATTGCTAGGGCCGAGGCGGAGTTGGCGAGGGAGGAGCTGGCCCACACTGAGGACGAGGCACGGTCGGCGAGGGAGTCGGCCGATCGTGCGGTTGAGGACTTCCGGGCCTCCGACCGGTACAAGGAGGAGATGCTCGAGTCGGGCTTCGCCTCCTACCGGGTCGGGTTCGAGGACGGTCGGGATGCCGTCCATGCCTTGTACCCGGAGGTGGACGTCAGCCGAGTCGTCCCGCTACTCGCCGAAGAGGAGGGAACCGAAGAGGAGGCCGACCAGCTGTCGGGAGGCGTCATCCCAGCGGAGGAAGCCGTCCCGGAGCAGGAGCCGACCGAAGGTCCCTTGCCGACTGAAGGACATCCTTCTGCCGTTGACCCAGCGCCGCTCACGGTCGAGACGCCGATCCTTCCCGATCCTCCGTCGGTCGAAGAGATCAACCAGGACGAATGATCGGTCCAGCCGACCGTCTTCCTTTTGTTTCTTTTTGAAAATACGTGTAATCGGGCTTCGGCCCGACTTTGTAATTTCCTTCGATCAATGAATGAAATTGTCTTTTCTTGTGTCTTTGTTTGAAATGTCTCTTATTGCTGTAATGTCGAACCCTAGTTACCAACTTGAGAAGTCGCCAACTCGGGTAAGTCGGTAGGACTTAACCGACTTGCACAGCTCCGAAGTAGCTTGGTTCCCGACTTTAGGTCGGCTTCCAATAGTTGAAGTCGCCGGTCGGGCGCATCTGTTAAGTCGGGAGCCGACCGAACCTGGTAAAGGTTCGGTATCGGACTTCCGTAGATGCGTTCAGTCGAACATCGACCGGCGCAGTGTCGGGGGAGCGATAGTAAGTCGGATCCCCAAGCTCTTGCGTCGGGTTCTGTGTCGTCCGACATATGGTAGCAAGCCGGATGTCGTTCGACCGACCGTCAATCGGTCGGGAAGCTGTGGGTGCGACTAAGGTCGCGTTGTGTGAAAACGGTGGTAAGCCGAATATCCCTCGACCGGCCGCAGCCTGGTCGGAAGTCGCGACAACAATCGCGCGGGCTGTCGACTCCCGTAGGTGCATCGGTCCTGGTAAGGGGCCGATGGATCGTGGACGTCGAAGGAGTATCGACTCCCGTAGGTGCATCGGTCCTGGTAAGGGGCCGATGGATCGTTGAACGTCGAAGGAGTATCGACTCCCGTAGGTGCATCGGTCCTGGTAAGGGGCCGATGGATCGTTGAACGTCGAAGGAGTATCGACTCCCGTAGGTGCATCGGTCCTGGTAAGGGGCCGATGGATCGTTGAACGTCGAAGGAGTATCGACTCCCGTAGGTGCATCGGTCCTGGTAAGGGGCCGATGGATCGTTGAACGTCGAAGGATCAGGACTCCGAAATTTAAAACTGAACTTGTATTCCAACCACAAAATTCACTGGTAATACAGCTTCAAGTTGTCGGCGTTCCAAGTCCGGGGAATGGGCTTCCCCTCAAGGGTCTCCAGCCGGTAGGCCCTCGGCCCGAAGGTGTCAGCAACCTTGTAGGGTCCTTCCCAGTTGGGAGCCAACTTCCCTTGGTCCAAGGGCTTCGACACTTCCGCCTTCCTCAAGACTAGGTCGCCAGGCCTGAAGAGCTTTGGTCTGACCTTAGCGTTGTAGTACCGGGCGACCCTCTGTCGGTATGAGGCCATTCGGATTTGAGCCTTATTTCGCAGTTCGGGGAGAAGGTCTAGGTCGGCCCTCCGGCTTTCGGAGTTGTCCGGCTCGTGGTACTGCTCGACCCTTGAAGACGGCAGGCCAATCTCGAGCGGGATCATAGCCTCTGTCCCGTAGGCCAAACTGAACGGCGACTCCCCAGTCGGGACACGGGGGGTCGTTCGGTAAGCCCATAGGACGGAGCCCAGCTCGTCGACCCAGAGACCTTTGGCTTCGTTCAGTCGGGTCTTGAGTCTATGGAGCAGGGTTCGGTTCGTCACCTCAACCTCACCGTTGGACTGTGGGTGCCCGACTGAAGTTAGTCGATGACGGATGTGGAACCTGGCGCAGAAGTCCTTGAAGTCTTGGTTGTCGAATTGCCGTCCGTTGTCGGTGATGATGGTGCGCGGCAATCCGAACCTGAAGATGATGGACTTTTGGATGAAGTCCTCCATCTTCCGCTCGGTGATCTGCGCCAAGGGCTCGGCCTCGACCCACTTCGTGAAGTAGTCGATGGCGACAACGATGAACTTCCTCTGGCCTGACGCCGGTGGGAAGGGGCCGAGAATATCGACTCCCCACTGAGCGAAGGGCCATGGAGCGACAATGGGAGTGATTTGGCTGGCGGGTCGGCGCTGAATATTGGCATACTTCTGGCATGGCTCGCACCTTCGGACCAACTCTGCCGCATCCTTCCTCATGGTCGGTCAGTAGTAGCCCTGTCGCAAGACCTTGAAGGCTAAGGACTTGCCCCCCAAGTGATTCCCACAAATTCCTCGTGAACCTCTCGGAGGGCGTAGTCAGCGTCGGTCGGTCCCAAGCACCTGAGCAGAGGGAGGGAGAACGACCTCTTGTAGAGTCGGCCGTCCATGATCACATATTGCGACGCCGACCATCGGAGTCGCTTGGCCTCCGCGGGATCTTCGGGACTGGTCCCGTCGGACAGGTACCGGACGATCGGGTCCATCCAACTTGGTTCAGACGTTAGCTGCTGTACTTCTTCGACCCGATCGATGCTCGGCTGTTGGAGGTTTTCGACAAACGTCCGACCCAAAGAATCATAGGCCGACGTTGCCAATCTGGAGAGAGCATCGGCACGGGCGTTCTCCGTCCTGGGGATGTGGGAGATCTCGAAATGCTCGAGGCGGGCCACGAGATCCTTTACCTTCTGAAGATACTTGATCATGGTCGGATCTCGCGCCTCGAAGTCGCCCTTGACCTGCCCCACGATCAGCTGAGAGTCGGAGAATGCCCGGAGGCTGTCGACGCCCAGTTCCTTCGCCATCCTCAAGCCCGCGAGGAGTGCCTCGTATTCGGCTTGATTGTTGGAGGCCTTGAAGTCGAACCGGAGGGCGTATTCGGTGACTACCCCATCCGAATTCGTGAGCAGGAGCCCGGCCCCGCTTCCCTGAGCGTTGGAGGCTCCGTCGATGTGGAGTACCCAGGTGGAGATCGGGTCTGGCTCAGAGACCGAATCTCGTCCCGGGCCTTCAGCTCCCGACCTTCGATCGGTCGTCGGGCATTCAGCGATGAAGTCGGCCAAGACCTGAGCCTTCAAGGCAGGCCTCGGTCGGTACTGAATGTCGAACTCGCTAAGCTTCATCGCCCACTTAGCGAGTCGTCCGGATGTGTCGGGTCGGCGCAGTACGGCCCTCAGGGGCTGGTTGGTGAGTACCACGATGGCGTGGGCCTGGAAGTATGGTCGGAGCCGTTGCGCGGAGACGGTCAGGGCGAAAACCATCTTTTCCGTCTCCGAGTATCTGGCTTCGGCGCCGTGGAGCACTTTGCTGGTGTAGTAGATGGGCTGATGGGTTCGGCACTCGTTTTTCCGAACGAGCACCGAACCAATCGCCTCAGAAGATGTGGCCAAGTAGAGATACAAGGTCTCCCCGACCTGCGGCTTTACGAGCAGCGGCGGGGAAGCCAGGTACCTTTTCAGGTCTTCAAAGGCCTGTTCGCACTCATCTGACCAAGAGAAACCGTTCGCCTGGCGCAGGGTCTTGAAGAACGGGAGGCACCTTTCAGCTGATCGGGAAATGAATCGGCTAAGAGCGACGATTCTTCCGTTCAGCTGTTGGACCTCCTTCTTGGTGTTCGGATGACGCATGTCGAGGATCGCCTTTATCTTCTCAGGGTTGGCCTCAATCCCTCTCTGAGAAACGAGGAATCCGAGGAACTTCCCTGAGGTCACCCCGAAGCGCATTTGGTCGGGTTGAGCTTCATCCGGTGTCGTCGAAGGGTGCGGAAGGTCTCCTCGAGATCCTGAACATGGTCCGGGATCTGCGTACTCTTTACCAGCATGTCGTCCACGTACACCTCCATGTTACGCCCGATCTGGTCTTTGAAGACCTTATTGACGAGTCGCTGGTAGGTGGCGCCGGCATTCTTCAATCCAAAGGGCATCACCCGATAACAGTAGAGGCCCTTGGGGGTCACGAACGCGGTGTGCTCCTCGTCTTCAGGCGCCATCCGGATCTGATTGTACCCGGCGAAGGCGTCCATGAAGCTGAGCAATCGAAATCTGGACGTCGCATCCACCAACTGGTCGATCTTCGGGAGTGGAAAGCTATCCTTCGGGCATGCTCGGTTGAGGTCGGTATAGTCGATGCAGATCCTCCATTTCCCGTTGGCTTTCTTGACCATGACGACATTGGCGAGCCAATCGGGATACGTGGATTCCCGAATGAAGCCTGCTTCGAGCAGCTTGTCCACTTCTTCGTCAATGGCCTTCTGCCTTTCTGGGGCGAAGGACCTTTTCTTCTGCCTCACCGGCTTCATTGTCGGGTCGATGTTGAGTCGGTGAGTAATTGTTTCTGGAGGATGCCCGACATATCTGCTGCCGACCATGCGAATATGTCGGCGTTGGCCGTCAGCAGCTCCGCCAGTCGGTGGCGTTCGGTGTCGGGCAATTGAGACCCGACCCAAACTTTTCTGTCGGGATTTTCTCCTATCGGGATCGCCTCGAGCTGCTCGACCGGCGAACCCCGCTCTTCTTCCTCCCGTTGATCCAGTTTGTCGATTGTCAGGGGATCCTTTGTCTCGTCGCTTTGGACGGAGATTTGGAAGCATCGTCGGGTGAGCTGTTGATCTCCGCGCATCTCCCCGACTCCGTTTTTGGTCGGGAATCGAACAAGGAGATGGTACGTCGAGACGATCGCCCTGAAGGCGTTCAATCCGGGTCGCCCGAGTATGGCGTTGTAGGCCGAAGGAACTTGGACGACCGCGAAAATGAGGGAGACTGTGCTTTGCCGTGGTTCGGTACCGACCGTCACGGGCAGGGTGATTTCTCCTTCTGTCGTGACGGTGTCTCCGGCAAAGCCGATCAAGGGCGTGAAGACCCTACTAAGCCGATCAGTCGGTAGTCGCATTCGGGAGAAGGTCGAGTAAAACAAAACATTTGTCGAACTTCCATTATCAACAAAAATTCGTTTTACATCATAATTGGCTATTGTCGCCGACACAACAACAGCGTCGTCGTGGGGAGTCTGGATGCCCCGAACGTCGTCTTCTGAGAAGGTAATCACGTCGTCCGGGCGCGGCTTTTTCGTCGGCTCCCCCCCTGTAGGCGCCCCCGATCCCAGCCGCTTGGAGATCATGTTGATGACTCCAGCCGTCGGCTGGTTAGTCGGCGCCTCTTCAGTCGGCTGGGGGCGTCGATCGGCAGTCGGTCGGGTCGGCGGACCCTTTCGAAATTTGTCGAGATACCCCCGGCGGATGAGATTTTCGATCTCATCCTTCAACTGGATGCATCGCTCGGTGTCGTGGCCGTGGCTCCGATGGAACCGGCAGTACTTCCGATGGTCGAGGCCCTTTGCCTTCAGAGGCGGAGGCCGTCGCAGGTATTCTTCCCCTTCGATCTCCATCAAGATCTGCGCACGGGGAGCGGAGAGAGGAGTGTAGGAGTCATACCTGGGACGCACCGGCCTCGGAGTCTGTCGGCGGGGTGATTTTTGGATCTGTCGGGGTGGAGAAAGCCGACTATTGGCCGGGGGCCTGCTTGGTTCGGCGGGCTCCCGACCTTTCCTTCGCTTCTCTTTCGGACCTCTGGGCTCGACCAAGCGTCGGTCGGACGCTCCTTCGTCCGCGCGCATATACTTGTATGCGCGCTCCAGTAGCTCGGCGTATGTTCGGGGGAGGGTCTTGTCCAGAGAATAAGTAAATCGGGATGACCTCAGGCCCCGCTTCATGGCTGAAACCGCCATGTCTTCGTTGAGGTCCCGGACCTCGAGCGTGGCCGCGTTGAATCGCGCCACGAAGTGTCGGAGCGTCTCGTTTTCCCCCTGCTTGAGGGAGAAAAGGCTATCCGACGTTCGCGGCGGCTTTCGGCTGGTGCTGAAATGGGCCACGAACGAGTACTCGAGCTGCGCGAAGGAATGGATACTGCCCGATCGAAGACCGGAGTACCAAGCCCTGGCAGCCTTGCGAAGTGTGGCGGGGAAGCCGACGCAAAAAGAGCGTCGGTTGCCCCTTGAATCGTCATGAGAGCTTTATAGCTCTCGAGGTGGTCGACTGGGTCGGTGGAGCCGTCGTATGGCTCCACGTTCGGCATTTTGAACCAACTGGAAATCGGCTCATCGAGGACCAGTCGAGAGAGAGGCTGGGCGGTCTGGAAGTCGACGTCGTTTGAAGACTTCTGGCCGTCCATCTGCAGTTGGGCGAGTCGGCGGTCGATCTCCTCGAACCGTCGCTCGTAGTCGTCCGCTCGTCGATGCTGGGAGACCCCAGGGGTGGAGCCTCCGGAGGATTCTGAAAGAGAGGCCGACGGTGTGCGCGGCCGCTTTTCCTTCCTCGCCCGTTCCAACGGGGAAGGAGAGGGCCGCTAGGACCGTCGGTCGTCGCGCCGTGGTCGCCCCTCCTCCTCTCCGTGGGAGCGCTGTTGGGAGCGCTCGCATGGAGGCGACAGGGGTCGGCGCGGCCGTCGGCGGCTGCTCCTGGAAGGCATAGGTCGGGCCGCCGGTTGTTGCTGGAGGCTTTTGACTGCGTCGGTCAGTACGGTCATCTGCCGTACGATTGCCGCAATCTGGGCCTCCGTGGTCACTGCAGGGCGCGGAGAGCTAGGCTCCGCCGCCGATGGTGGTGGAGAGGCCTCTTCCCGGCGGGAAGAGCGCCTTGCCGACCCAGTGACTCTCGATCGTTGAGCTCTTGTCTTCGTCATGCTGTCCCCTTCCTGGCGCGCCAATCTGTTGCGGCCAATCGCCTCGTCGCCCGATCGTCGGGAAGCGTGCACCTGCAAAAGGAAGTCCGCACTGACCGGAGGCGGCTCCGGCGGGGACCCTCCGACGGTCAAGTCAGAGAGGTGACTGGGCAACAGTGAAATGCAGACAGAGAGCTCTGAGAAAGAGAGAGGGAGAGAGAGAGAGGAGCGAGCCTGCGTATGTGGGAGAGACGGGCGAATCGACCCCTTGCACTGTTGCCTTCCCCGGTATATATAGTGGAGCACGGTATGGCGCCATCATTAATGGCGCGGACAAGTGAGGAACTGTCAACTCACTGTAGACTGTCAGAGCCGCCGTGAAAACGTCATGTCGCCGTGTAGCCGTCTAATCGCCAGGGTTGACCCGGCCCCGGGCGGGACAATGCCCCTAGGTAATTGTGCCGCATGTCCGTGTCAGGGCTGACAACGTCTGGCGACCGTACGGTGGTTGGTGGAGTCGGCCGACCCCAGGTCGGTGGCCAGCAGAGTGGCGTCGGACTCCTCCGTCGGTCGGCGAGCTTCATGTGGGTCGGCCACCAGACCTCTGGGTTTAGCCGGTCGGGAATGGACCGTGGAATGGCCGTAGTTAGCCGCTGATGGCGTCCGTCGGCCTGTCGCCCGACCGACGATCGGCCAGTCAGAGTCGTCCGTCGGGCCGTTGGTTAGTCGGTCGGGCTTAGTCGGTCGGGCCGCCAGTCGGTCGGGCCCTCCGATAGTCGGTCGGTGGGTGGGTGGGTATCCCCCAACAAAAATAAACTAAAAAAAATTAATTAATTAATTATAAAATAGAAAATAACATTGAGTATATCTAAAAACTAAGATAAAATTTACTGGATCCTAATATATAACTATTAAATACATGTCAGAATTTCAGTACTATTTATTTTTCATGCATTCCTTGCTATGCATCGAAATAAGAAAATAGGAAGCATGACCCCAATTCCTTGCATTTCATTCTCATTTTATTACGACTCCTATTCTAGTTCTTTTTCATTAAACCAAACATAGAGTTTAACAAGAAAGGCCACCTGACCCTCCAATAGAACTATATCCTGCTGCTAGGTATTAGATGCGGGAGTTCTGGGTTGAATGATGTCATACGACTATGGCAACAAAGCTATATTAGTTCCTAAACACTATGAACTAATGATGTGATAGACCGTTCCATGCACAAGATTTACATTAGAAGAAATGAGATGAGAAATAAAAATTTTTCAAAGTTATGGATGGCATTATTTATAAACTGAACCTTGAGGGGTACAACTTATACAAACTCAGATATTTTATGTATGTCACAAATTATATAGTTGATCTTACAATTTAAAGTAATAGCAGATGATGAATCATGATCATTATTCAATCTCTAAGCATATGATCTAATACATGTTTGAATAAAAGGCCTCTTTGTTTAATTACTTTCAGAGCTGATTGTTTCTCTTTTTTTACCCTCTGAATTTTATGTATGTCACAAATTATATAGACGGTCTTATGATTTAAACAGGATTGTTTTTATTTCAATTTGTATCTATGGAACGGCCTTCTATATGGTAAAAGACACTATGGTTAGGGGTGTAAGTTTGATTCGATTTTTTCAGTTACCGAATCAAATTAAATCAAATCGAACAAGATAAATTGGTGTGATTTTTTTGATATTTGGTGCGGTGTGGTTTTGAAATTTAAGAAATCTCAATTTTCAATTCGATTCGATC
The DNA here is from genome assembly GCF_000442705.2 of Elaeis guineensis. NCBI lineage: Eukaryota > Viridiplantae > Streptophyta > Magnoliopsida > Arecales > Arecaceae > Elaeis > Elaeis guineensis. Next base: position 7,002,142 of record NC_026001.2, read on the forward strand.
TGAAATCGATGAAAAATTGAAAAAATCGAACCGCACCGAATTATTTAATCCTATTCCTATTTCTTAATGTTCATTTCGGCCACTCCTCTTTCCAACTCCGATCCCTCAGACCCTCTCGCTCTTGCCTCTAGTCGACATCTCCACATCACCCAAAATCAAAGGGTGGCGGTTTTGAAATTTCGACCGACAAATGAAAAGCCCTTCCTTCTGTAGCACTGATCTAAAGATCGGAGGAGGAGACGAAGGATGGCGGCTGTGACGACGACAATGACGATGGAGAGCTCGAGGAGCTTAGGGAGAAGCTCATGGGCCATCTCCGTGAGGTGGCAGACTAGATGAAAATCGGCATGCCGTCGCTTTTCTTAAGAAGAGAGGTGGAGAAGGATGTGCTGGCGCCGGCAACGGTTAGGGCACCAGAGGCAGGGCCCTTGTCGTCTATGGTGGAGGCGGTGAGGCCATGGAATTTGAAGATGAGGAGAGCCGAGGGCGGCATGTAAGAGTCCGATTGGGATCGAAGGGCGATACTCAAACTCTAAATATGCTCTAACGCTAGTGGTCTTGAAGAGAGATGGTCGGGAGAGAACAATCCGGCTTAGATCGGAAAGCACGGAGAAGAAGGAACGATTCAAGAAGAAAGAATAATGAAAATTGAATAAGCTGCATCGAGTCAAATTGAATCGAATCAAATAAATCGGTTCGATACGGATTGATGTTTGTTTATTTCAAATTTGTTTCAGTATTATTTTTTTTTATTTAATTTTTTTTGATTTAATATAATTCAGTTTGGTTCAACTGAACCGCACTGAATGACTCCCTGGCTATGGTTAGTAACCGGAAAAAAAAAATTATGATTACCCCATTATATGATGTGATGTGATGTATTTGTATTATCAGTAATATAATTAAAAAAAATTACGATAACAAACTTCACAAATAATGTAAAACACCTGTAATAATTAGGAGAGCCTTCAAATATTGTATGAATGGCAAAGATTTATAGTATATAAATCAGCATCATGTCTATCCTCCATTCCCTGTGAAACGCAAGAAGTACGGGTCAAAACCCAGATATTGACCTGTGTCCCCTCCACTCCACATAAAGTATGGGCAACCAAATTAAGGAAAGTGATAGAAGGCTATCATTTAGGCTCTAACTTTTACTAGCTTCCCCTCAATAACAATCCAACACGTGGCCACGAACAACTCCATCCCAATCTCACACGACGCAGTTATTATTAATGGAGTGCACTATTTTTCTCTCTCAACCCACGTGCCTTCTTCTTTTTGTTTTTTTTTTCTCTCGGTTTGCAGGAAAGTCGCACCCCCGCCCTACCCCATCCTCCTCACAGATCGGGATCCAATCTGTACCACCAACGATAACCACCGAGCACTCAAGAGTCCTTTTCAACTGGCACATGATCGGTAACAATTTCATCCCACTTTAAACGGTAAAAGTTAACTGCGGCCCTTCCTCTGTGTTGTAGTCAACGTGGGACAGTCTAACGAAAGCGAGCACAAGCTCAACAGCACCGCAGGATGCACACCCGGCCGCAAGAAAAGACACGTGTCGCTCTGATAGCCCCGGATTTCCTTTATTAATGTAGTAGTAGAATAGATTACAAAATGAGACATCACCAAATGGAAATTTTATTATATGCAACTATTGCGATTCCCTTGGCGTTTACCAGTCACGAAAACGGCTTATCTAGCACCATGGGGTTTGGCGTGAGATCGAACGCTGCCGTAAATCCCGGCACTGCAAAGCGCGGCTCACTAGGGCCGTTGGATCTCCGGTGGGACACCAATCCTATTACTGATGTGAACCAAACCCCGTCCCTTTGATCCATAGGTATCACAGTGAGGGTACATGGACGATCTAAGAAATGGGCGGAGGGCGTACCAAGACATAGAGGAGAGGAGAGAGGATGATCGTCCGATATCGGCCCAACCAGGAGTCGGCGACGACCGCCCCTAAAATCGGCAGCATGCTGGCCGTCCCGGTCCAGGCGTTGGTGTTGGCCGCGCCGGCTGCCGTGGACTGGCGGAGCGGCCCCGTGAGATAGCTTATGAGGTTGGAGGAGATGCCGCTGTAGCTGAATCTCTCGGCCATCTCCACCCCTGATCAAGAAATGGACGGTGACGGAGAAGCATGGGGTAATTGATCAACGATCCGATGTAGGGCAGGGTATATGAATACCTATGATGAAGAGAGCGGAGGTCCAGCCGCCGGTGATGGCGGAGCGGGAGATGGGACGGCCCTTGTAATCAACCATGCCTCCCATCTCCAATGGGTTTCTTTTGTCTTCTATGGGACGATGGAGTAGCGAGGCCAATAATAGATCGAGGTGGTGCTTGGGGCGTCGGCTTGTGATGTAATGGTGGGGCTTGGCTTATCTACGTATTTCCCAATAAATTTTAAAGGGGAACGACTAAACAAGATTTTTATAATGAAAGCATCAATTTTATTGTACCGTTCTTGGCAGCACATGAAGTCAAAGCAAACGGCCAAATAGTCCACCTGGTTAGTCAGAATTTTATTATATATATATATATATATATATATATATATATATATATATATATATATATATATATATATATGTATGTATGTATATGTATATATCTACATATGTACATATATGTATATATGTACATATGTACATATATGTATATATGTGTATATATATATATGTGTGTATATATATATATATGTCTGTATATATATATATATGTATGTATATCTACATATCTACATATATGTACATATATGTACATATGTATATATATATCTACATATGTACATATATGTACATATGTAGATATATACATATACATACATACATACATACATACATATATATATATATATATATATATATATATATATATATATATATATATATATATATATAGTTTTTAGAAAATATGAATATATAATGTACTAATAATTTAATTTTTGAACGGTGGCTATTTTTTATTTATATTATATTAAAAATAATAATGCAAGTCATCATCTTTTATTATATTGAGAAAAATAATGTCTTATTTGAATTTTTACTAAAATCAACTCATCAAATAATGCAAGAATACCATAGTGGTTGGCAGCATTTTAGCAAAATTTATCATAAAGATATTTTATGGTTAGATTTTTTTTTATGATATTCTTCATTATTTGATGCATGAAGGAAAAAAATATTTTTATTATATTTATTTTAAGTAATTCAGAAGAATTATTGATTCTTGGTTTTTAGTGTCAGTCCTTTGATATTTGCTAAGCAGCTGTCATATCAACTTTGGAGAAATAGGTGTACCAAACTTCTCTGCAAGGAGATGCTTGCAGACATATGCTGGGCTACAACAGAGTAATATACTTTTTTTTTTGGTAAACATAGAGTAATATACTTTGCCTATGGACCCTTGTACACAAATTTGTTAACACATTTTTATTAGGAAAAAATCAGGGACAAAAAATGGTCAAATGGTGGGTTTCATGATATCATCAATTATAGCTTTAACTTGCTAGAATCAAATTAGCAAGTTATAAGTTAATTTAAAAAAATTATAAAACAACAAAATGTGCTACAATTAAATTAGCAATAATGTCATTTGGCACAATTTTCTCTCTATCCATTTGCAACAGCTTGAATGTTATTCAAGTTGAAGAGCTCCAAAAGCTTGAGTAATTAGTGCACATTTTTTGACAATCAAATGTGAATATGCAACTAGGGTTAGAAATTGGTTAGGTCCACTTGATCAAATTGCCGATTCCATAATATCATCAATTATAGCTTTAATAACTTACACATACAAGCATTCAAAGGGCCTATCATGAAGAAACCATGTAGAAGGTGATGTAGCTTAAGATAAAAGCATGTCATCGTCATTATTTTTTTCTTTTTACTTTAAAATCTTCTCTTTCTTTTTGCCCAGCTTAAGAAAGATGTTACGGTAGCTAAAGAATAGCATAACATTAAAAGTTTATTTGGATGATTAGATCCAAGATCCTATAAGATTCATGGTCCAATCATCAAAAATACAGTATTATAGGTTAGATTAGACTTATTTTACAACCATTTAGAACTGCCTTTTATGTGGATTATCCTGAATCTCTTATGGAGAAGAAAATTATCTATTGAGATTTTTTTTTTGCTCACTTAAAAAAAATAGTCTTGAATAGTTGTAAAATAGATCCAATTCAACCTATAATTCTGTATTTTGATGGTTGAACCACAAATTCTATAAAATTTTGAGTCCAAATATCCAAACTGACTATTAACTTTTTTTTTTTCTACTATACGATTATTTTTTCCTAAAAAAATTATTAAAAAACTAATTTTAGAGTACGCGTCATGTGGCTTTCTTGCCAGCATACCAAAATTGTTGTGTTAACCAGCTCTATGCTAGGACAATATTAAAACTTTGCTTAAAGTGTTTGAACTAAAAGTCGTTTATGAGTACGCTAGTATTCTAACCCATCTGATCTAAAGCGATAAATCGGTGCATGGGAGCCACTGCCACAAGCCTACAAGAATTCAGGAGCAGGAACTCGCAGAGGAAAGAACTGCACCGTATCCTCTCTCTCTCTCTCTCTCTCACTCTCACTCTCTCTGTGACATCTATTCAACCCACTTGTGGCCCCATCAATGTATAATTCATACAACAGAACTATCAGCTTTTTAAATGCATGACCATCATAACAGCATTATAACTGCAGAAACCATATCAGACTTGCTAACTTTTTCAAGACTGCAGTGCTAATTTCCTGCAAGCCTTTCACCATACAAACTTTTCCCTCACATATCTCCCTATGTTTTTGGCAAGCCTGCTTACGTTGCACACCATTCGCTCCATCGAATGTGTCATAGAGACAACTACCAAATGAAGAGAAAAAGAAAAAGCATGCTAACGAATGAGTCCTCCTATGACAACATCACAGAGCATTGAAAAAGTCAGCAGTTGAGAGTAACTTCCAGTCTTTGCGCTTCTTCTGCAAAATATGGTGGCAGTAAATCTATGTTCTCTATTAATTTCAACTCTTCAAAAGGGATGCAACGCTGCTCCAAATTTTTAATTATATCTGTTTCCTACAGTGACATTATAATACTTAACTGAAAGCAGTTTGAACAGCAAGAAAAAAAACTCGTGTTTCTAAGACATTACAAATACATTTTGAATATATTTTATGTTTTCTGCTTCCTTAAAGACATAAACAAACTAGGAAGATGGATAGTCAGTTCAGCCACCATGTCGGTTCAGAAGTATAGTCCGGTAGATAGCAGTAAGGTAAAGGAAAACAATCAGCAGTATGAGCAGGTCATCAAAGAAACCAACATATCCCAAGACTCCTGTATGAAGAGAATCGGCAGTTCATTATATTACACACCCAATGATATGGCCAGAAATTAATGGAAAGCTACATTACCTTCCGGAATAATGTCCACCGGGCTCAGTACATAGATGCTGCTGAGTACGAGCTGCAAATCAGATGCTAAATCAGTTATCTATCATACCATATATATAATCTAGCACTAAACAAGGTAACTTAAATAGTACAGATTTCCATATGAATTGTTCGCGGTAGAAAAAATTTCAGATGAAGCAAGTTTTATAAAATGTTCTTTGGTAATTAGCATTGGAAGGTCTTGATGACAGTCTTGCTGAAAACTAGTGAAAACCAAATTCCAAGTCTCTAAGTGATCGATCATCCAGTTTGTTTGCACCAAGTTTTGCAACTGTGACCGAACCTTATAAAATTCTGTTTTACTACATGACAAGTGGCTGCAAAGGCTGTGGAACCCAACAGGCTAACATTATACTATTACTAATATGTTATGTCTTCATAGAGTCTACAAAGACGCAAATTCTTTTGCCAAATATGATAATGTTTCCAATCTTTTCTTAACTACAATATTAGGCATCCCACATCTCAACAAGATTCACTAAAAATCAGATCTGCTACCTTCTAGACATCCTAACACTGAATATACCCCTTTCAGGACATCTTGTTATCAGGCAGTTTATTCTGAACCATGTGATCTTGAAACCTTGCTCCTGGCTGATGAGTTGTCACTCCTGCTATGCATGTTATAGCCTCCAACTAAAGCTATTCTCCTTACCTCACGAAGACAAGCAACTTTACCAAATATAGTAATCTCTGTATCACAATCTTGCCGGAAACTAAATGTAAGACTAGCACTCTTCAGCATCATTATATAATTATAAAAGCGAATAGCAACCTGTCAAGATTCATAATTATTTGTGGCTTGTTGTTTAAAGGTTCTCTTTTTCCAGAAAAGAAGGGAATATAAACTAGGAAGTGTTTAGGTCCATCAACTCAAGATGTGTACAGACATACGTACCTGTAAATAGCGTTATGTGTGTATTGATGCATACATTGCTTATCTAATCAAGAGTTTCATTGTCTCTAAATATGCTAGAATGGTTTCGTTCTTTATTTGCATGCAATAAATAAGATCGTTTATTAGATGTTGCTTTCTCTCATTATGAATCCTTTATTTCTAAAATACTTGATGCTCCAGGAGTGATCATTTTTCTTACTTAAACACCCTCTCTCTTGAAATATTTAAAAGAAATCCTGAAGATAGACTCTGGCTGATAGAGAATGTGATCAATAAATGATGCAGATAGCATCTTTCAGCTAACTATGTTTCAAAAAACCTACTCCAAAATCAACAACACTGAGAGACAAAAAAAAAAAGGCATTCTACCTTCCAAATTATCCAGCATACAGAAACAACAAGAGCTACTCCTGCAGAGTTTCATTTTTGTCATACTCTATTATAAATATCGAAGAGGACCAAGTACATTTCCAACAGAAAGAAACTGCACAAGAAAATAAAAAGAAAGGACCTGAATTGATCATTCAAATCATCTAGAAGTTGTGGTTGTGCCAATATCAAGCAGAGCATGGAGTTGAACTTTTCCTTGCTACTTGGCTAAAAACTGAGAGTAAAGACTGTTAGATTTAATTGGTTATATCCTGAAAAATACTTCACCATACTATTCCCCACCCAAGCCCCCATGCATGGTGACTGGTGGGATGGTGCATGGGGCCCACCTATCTATCACCAATGTGACACCCTTGTATTGCACCATTCTCTTACTGCCACAATTGACTGGTGCTCTCAGAAGCCGCATCCCACCCACAAACCCCCCCCCCCACCCCAACCCACCACCAAAACACACACATACACACACACACACCCACCACCACCACCGCATAGAGGAAAATGTGCCAGAGAAAGCAGTAGATAAAACAAAATTGGTGTACGACCATGCAAGAAATGTTGAAAGGTACAGATTAAAAAGCAAGGGGGTTTACTGGTTAACTAGATGTGAATTCCACTTAAATTGATTAGTCCATTATAGAGAAAATATATGAGAATTTAGTATATAGTTAGTTAATTATGTTGATGGAATTGACTATTTAATGCACTTACCGCCAAAACCATTCGTGCCTTGAAAAAAAAGGGAAGTGATCTCTGAGGATCCATCAGTTCTGTTAACATCCTTCGAAGGAAAAATGGAAGGTCCTGCAACATCTGTGAGAAGGATACATAATATTTCTTAGCCAGTGGTTCCAGTTAGAACTATATTTTTGTTTTAATATACACTGGAAGTTACAAAGGAGATGATCAAAAGGAGAGCTGAAATGGTCATGCAACTGATGCATTCACCAATTTCAACAGAGAGATGATAACATAGAAAAATAAAGTAAAACTTCAGCATTCACTGATGATAAATGTCAAATTTAATTATGCAGTGTAAATTGCTGAGAATACAAAATTGTCAACTTATGTGTGTATCTCTATACAACAATGATGACAGCTAATGTTGCCACTAAACCATCCTTACAATTACTGCATTACCATTATTCAATTAATCATGCCATAAACATTACCAGCAAGCACTATCCCTTTCATGTGATGGAGGTCGATAAGAACATGCATGGTTCCATATAAAAAAAACTGAGAATGTACGCTATTGTTATGGGTTGAAGTTCTTCCACTGGGTAAAATAGTGATAGCTTTACCATTTTTTCTTCCTGCCAGCCCCTTAATTGACACCTCCTAACAAGAAACTAAAATTTGCGATGCTTAGTTAGAACATCATTTTCTGAAGCACAGACATCAGGATATTTATCTCCTCCACTAGTTCAAATGTCATAGAAAAACACATTTGTAGCATGTACTCTTTTCCAAATGAGTAGCATCTGATGAAGGCAGAGAAATCTTTTTCAATTACACATTTAGAGAAACCAGAGGTTCTAGTATCTAAGTGATTTTTCTCTGTTTCTTTACAGTTCCCATGCAATATCGCATCTTTCTTGACTGCTTTGACAAACTGTACACTTCCCGATTTCCTGTTATAGAAGATTTTCCTTTCCACTGATTCTCACTTTCCACTTACATATCACTTACAGCAGCAGACAACTAGTCTGTGAGGTGTAACATTGTTGTTCTTATGCACGTAAATTTTACTTACTGAAATTCTGGGTTGTTTTTGTTGTCTGCTAATTTCACTCTTTGCAATAAATCCTGATCCTCAACATATTTGAAAGTAAAGTTATTCAAACAAAAAAATAGAACTGCAGGATCTGGTAATATCTGACAAGATCATTAAGGGTCAGAAGATTAGCATTTTTCAAAAAAATGTTGCTGGGGCATGTGATCCACCATAGCATATAATTTCTTGAAGGTAAGCTATCTCTTTTTGTCCAAAGTTCATGCTGCCAACACCACATAAATTATTCACCAAGTCAGAAATGACAATGATGTGGACAAAGTAAAGCCTACAGATCAGTTAATATGACATGCTGTCAAAAAAAAAAAAAAATATATATATATATATATATATATATAGCAAACTGAAACTACCTGGCTGGTTACTTTAACATGACAAATTTTCAGTGAGATACAGAATATATGTTAGGAGATGCAGAAGACCGGGGAGATGAACTTCATTCTATCAATTAATCATATAAGAAGTTTATATTTGACGAAGAAAAGGTTAAGCAAAGTAGTTTCTCTTTCTTCTTCTAAATAAATTGATTAGGGTGAGATCACATGGAGACCAAGGGAAGAAGAGAGACAGAAAATGCACTCCCACTTTCCTTGTCTGTTAATAACTATGTACTATATAGCCCAGCTAGCACAACAAAAATGTTTAAGATGCTTACAAATCATCTTAAAACATTTTGGATCTTAAAGTGAAACTAAGCAAGAATGCAAATCTTTTCACAGAAAGGATGATTTTAGCATAAATTATAGAAAACAGCTTGTATCCAACTCAGGATTCCTCTGTATATACAGTTTTCAATTTTTTGTGGAATGCTTGAGAAACTTAGTAATTGAAAAAGAATGCATGCCCTCTTAAAGGGAATAGCCTGCTTCTGAGCATACATGATATCTTTTTGTAACTCGTAAATATATGGAAATTATTAATTATAATTTTCTTTATTGGGTCTTGTGAGCAATAGAGGGAAAAGCTTTTGGTGAAGGAAAATATGTTATGTCTACAAATAGAAAAAGAAAACTTCCATTTTTTAAAGAACAAAAGGTGGATCAGTGGCTTAACAAAAAGGGATTGAGAAGATGATAGTAATACACAAACAAAGGTCATCCATTAAAGATGTATGGTAGTGAAAATGAAGAAAATTTTAGTATAAAAGCTAGAAAATGGATGTTCAGAGAACAATAAGTGCATAAGTAGTGTCCAATATGACTTGAAGTGGATGTGATTCATGATAACAGATATACATGAGTTCACTTGAAGTGTAACTATATTTTTGATAATAGTAACTATAACTTGAGTAGCATTGTTGCAATGCATGCAATAATGCAATGATTCCTTGGTTGTTGCAGCAGTCTGGTAGTAGGCAATATGCATGAAGAGCAGTATACATGCATTGCAAGCTCATTAGGAGATTAACTTAAAAGGTTAAGGAACCAAGGACTGCAAAATGCTTATAATCAAATTATGCTACCACCACCACACAGCGCTTGCTTGGATGGCATCAACCCTTGCCACTTGGGCAAGAGATCCAGGGGTTTGATTTTAGTTGGAGTCAGCCCTCAAGTGTGTGGTAGAAAAGGTGGATACTAGCCCCTTCTAATCTCAAAAAATAAAATAAAATTATAGCTATTTCCAACAGAAGGCTCACCTCAAACAAAAGGTTCCCAAACTTTATAAGATAACAAGATGGCAAGGATCTGTCTCTCCCTCTCTCTTTGCATGCGTGTGTGTTTGCATGTGAAAGAGTAGCTTAACAATCAATTTTCAAAATTTTAACATGAAATTTCCAACCACAAGAAAACAAAAAGGAGGGGACTCCACAAAGTATACTTACAGTGAAGCAGCAGGCCTCGTATACAATACTTGAACATTATACACAAGCTTATCATGCACATAGCTATATGCTGAGCACTATAACATGTAATGAAGATTAGATAAATTGACACATAGAAGCAATGATCCATGGAAGTAACATAAGCAATGTTCTCTCTGTAACAAATTTTTACATAGAAATTAAATCATGTACAAAAGGACATAATGAAAACAATCCAAAGGCAAACTGAGCTATGCCCTAATGGTTGCACCTTGATGGAAAGAGGTTCTATGTTAAAACTCGGGAGGTGTTTCCTCGGTGTTTTACATGGGTAATTTCTTCCATGGTTTCTATAAGGTAATTAATGGTGCTTCCACACTATTATCTTCTTATACAAAAGGGCAATGCACGATGCACAATGGAAGCAAGAAGTTCTTGTTGTACTTCTCTTTTTTCTAATTATAAGTGCACTTAAAAAATGTAAAATGGAAACAAGAAGTTCATGTGGTTATTCTTTTTTATTTTGAAAAAAAAAAAAAAAAAAAAACACTTCTATCAAGAAAGAGCAACCTTGCAACTTCTAGATTAACTTTGTCAGGACTAATATATTTCACCGTAAAAGCATATTGTTAGTCATAATAAATTGCGAAGATCTTCCATTCAGGAGGGGAAGAGAAGTTGGTACAATGTGCTAACACAATGATATACCAGTGATAAGATGCAGGCTTACAAAATAATATCACCTAAAGAGACACAACTATTTCTTTGTATTTCATGATTCTTACTCCAGCACAACTTCTTCATCGGATTAAATCCTGTTCCTCAATGAGCAGATTAACATTTAAAGTAATGCATCTATTGAGGAATTCTCAAATATGTTCTTATCTAACACATTATGAACAAAAATATGGTAGGTCTCAATAAAAAATCAAAAAAAAATAAAGAAACAGAGAAAGCAAGAGGCAACAGATGGAATGCTCAATCTATATGCGGGGTTTGCTGAAAGAGATCACTATATGCAGAAAAAGTACCTGACTGAGGTTGGGCGAACCTCCACCAAACAAGCGGTTGTACCTTTCAACGTTTCCAAGGACTTGACTAACTTCGGGGTCATGGCGCTGTTGTTGCACAGCTTCAGCAGGTATCAGTAGAGTTATCGTACGGCGACATATGGGGCATTTGCATGGCTCACGGGCAAATCCATGATGCCAAACCCCCAAAATACAATGTGCTGAAATTGCATATCAAATAACTTAGAAATATAATCATCACAGACAGTTATTTGTGATCAGAATTTCAGAAATTCGCAAGGATACTTATTAAATTATGACTCATTTCGTCATCCACCAATATACTGCTCAGTAATTATTCAGGAGAAATGATTCAACTGCATGCAGCTTTAAAGTAGGGAGTTATTTCCGACAACAAAGAACATGGAGATCCCATCATGGTAAAAGAGAATGAACTATACAATGAAACCGTTTCGTTCAGTTTTCATTGGCTAAAACTTTCGCAGATGCATAATAAATAGTACTTCTCTGAAAAGAATTCACAGCTGTAAAGATCTACAATTATACACAACAGCAATCTCATAGGCGTTCACCTAACAGAGAAATTATTTCAATTTTTCACATATTTCCAGAGACAATGATTGTTTGTTTTCCACGTATTGTTTTAGACAACGATAGAATTGAACCCTGGGACAGCTTTATAATTCAGATTTTCAACTAATTTTATCTAGAGAACCATAAAAATGCATCGAACTTCCTTCTCCCATCAGGACAAATAAATTTGATTGTTTCTAACAAAAATACCTTCTCAGAAATTACCATAGTAAATTTCTAGTTTGTTAAGAACTTAAGATGGTGTGGCCACCATTATTCCTAGCTAATCTGCGTAGCAGCAAGTCAAAAAAAAGAGAAACAAGAAAGATAGCATAATTCTTTTTCTCATCACACAAAAAAGTCATCTTAAAAAAAAAAAAAATCAGAACAGCTTCTCTCCTAATTATTTTCATCAGAAACAACGAAGGGGGATTTGGAGAGAGATGGGGAATTGGGGATCACCGCAGAACCAATGGGAGCAATTGGCCTGGCAAGGGAGAGTGAAGTCCTCATGGCAGACGGAACAGATGTCGTTCTCCGGTGGGAAATCCATGTCGCTCGATCGATCACTCCGTCTCTCCTTTTAATCCCCGCAAGTTGCGAGGCGGAGACGGTTGGGACGTTCTTGCTGCCTCTTCCTTGCAATTTTGATGGTGTTTCGCTCCCTCTTCCCCATCATCATCCGCGTCGGCTCCAACGGGGAGCAAGCGTCATGGGCGCGGTCGAGCGGACCAACCTCGTTCTTGTGAGGAACGCCCGTGGTACGTTCCAGACCGTAGTTAAGATCCGACCACGCAGCCGGCAGTGAAACACCGGTACGTAGTTTGGTCATGATCCAACGAGAACTCACCGTTGACCCCCCTTTCAAGATCTAACATATTAGATTAATCATGCAAAAAAAATTAATTTGTTCGTAGATTTTCAATTTTCTATCAAATTTTAAGTAAGTACAATCTGATCATGTAAATTTGAATTTCAGATTGATTTAATCTGAATCGCAGCTGTTAATTTCATTCGACTGCTGTGATAAAATTGTCAAATAATACCGTAAGATTTGTTTATATGGCAGGAAGAAATGATATAGGAAGTGATATCATGCGCGATTCTGCGGATACAATCCATGATTAGAATCTGAATCGAATGAATTTAAAAATTAGATAATTTGGTGGTGTGGATTAAAATTAAAAAATTAAAAAATTAAATTTTTTTATATAATTAATTTTAAAATATTTTAAATCAATTTATTTTTTAATATCCTTTATTCTAATAAATTTTGATAGTTAATATTTATTAGATGATTTAGCCTAGCAGAGTTCCAAGTTAGTAGAGATTGAGCATACGGAGCCATTAGATTGTTGGAATCGAGTGTTGCCAGGAACTTGACAGCACGATTAATCTGTAGGGTATTACATATCTTGTTTTACTCGGTATAACCTATGCGGGGGATAACATGAACGAGATATATAACGGGCCGTAGGCTGAGGAGGATGGGCTTAGCTTCTACAAGAACCAAGCGGCCCCATCAAGAACAATGTCAACTGGCCCATCATTTCGAAGAGAAGAACTCTGGGTCTTCTGTGGCTTCCTAATCCCTCGTCTTCTTTCCCCGCTCCCCAGTTGCTTGATCCCACCACCACCCAACCACACGACCAACTGCACAGAAAGAAAAGATGATCAAAAGAAGCGAAGAAGAGGAGTAAAAAGAGAAAATTCTCCTCCATCTCGCCGACTACGTCCGGTCCGGACCTGCTCTGGTTCTAGAGGAGCAGGAAGACATGGACATCTTAATCGCCCAGATCCAGGCGGATCTCCGGTCGAACGACGCCCTCCGGCAGTCGGGCGCCCTCCTCCAGGCCCTCCAGCAGTCTGCCGCCGGCCGCGACGTGTCCGCCGTGGCCAAGTCCGTGTGCGAGGAGATCATCGCCTCCCCGGCCTCCGCCGTCTGCAAGAAGCTCGCATTCGACCTCCTCCGCTGCACCCGCCTTACCCCCGACCTCTGGGACACCGTCCTCTCCGGCGTCCGCTCCGACCTCGCCTTCCCAGACCCCGACGTCGCCGCCGCTGCCCTCTCCGTCCTATCGGCCGTGCCCTCCCACCTCCTCGCACGCCTCGTCCACGACGCCCACCGCGAGATCGCCTCCTGCTTTGACTCCCCTGCCGACTCCCTCCGGCTTGCCGCCGCCGACGCCCTCGGATGCGTCCTCGCCCGCGACGACATCGTCCTCCTCTGCGACGCCTCCCCCGCACTCCTTGATCGCGTCTCCGCCTGGTGGCGCCGCATCGCCACCGCCGCCCTCGACCGCTCCGATGCTGTCTCCCGCGCTGCCTTCGACTCCCTCGCCCGCCTCTTCCAGGAGTTTGAATCAAAGCGCATGTCGCGCCTCGCCGGCGACAAGCTCATCGACACCGAGAATTCCCTCGCCATTCGCTCCAACTGGGTCGTCGCCGCCGTCGACGTCATCTGGCTCCAGCGCAATGCGCTCATGGCCCGCGCCCTCGTCCTCCCCATCGAGAGCTTCCGTGCTACTGTCTTCCCCCTCGTCTACGCCGCCAAGACCGTCGCTTCCGGCGCCGTCGACATCTTCCGCAAGCTCTCCAAGATTGCACCCCCGCCTGACACCTCCTCCTCGGCCGAGAAGCTCGTCGGAATCTCTGACGTGGTCTCGCACCTCCTGCCGTTCTTGAGCTCGCTCGATCCGCCACTTGTCTTCGAGGTCGGGATCAACATGCTGTCGCTGGCCGACGTACCCGGAGGGAAGCCGGAGTGGGCTTCGGCATCAATCATCGCGATCCTCACCCTCTGGGATCGACAGGAGTTCTCGTCTGCCAGAGAAAGCATCGTGAGGGCCGTCGTCACGAATCTCCATCTTCTGGATCTCAGTATGCAGGTGTGTGATACTGCTTGATGTTTGCCTCCATTTTTGCTGCTTGTTTGTGCGCATTATGTTTTATTATATTCTTTCTTGCAGAATTTGCAGCAAAAAACTTCTATTTAAGGCACTGATCTAATTAGGCTGTATACGATTATAATGGTTTTAGATGTGATTGAATGTGCTTTACTCTTATTTGCTGTGATTGCAGGTGTCGTTGTTCAAGAGATTGCTCCTCATGGTGAGAAATTTGAGGGCAGAGTCGGACCGCATGCACGCTCTGGCATGCATTTGCCGAACGGCTCTTTGTGTCGATCTTTTTGCAAAGGAAAGTGTCCGAAGAGGTCAGAAACCTCTTCCTGGGACAGACATTACTTCACTTTTTGAGGATCTGAGGATAAAGGATGACTTGAATAGTATAACAAGCAAAAGCTTGTTCAGGGAGGAGCTAGTTGCTTCGTTGGTGGAGAGTTGTTTCCAGTTATCGCTTCCACTGCCTGAGCAAAAGAATTCTGGTACCGAGAGCAGAGTCATTGGAGCTTTGGCCTATGGAACTGGTTATGGTGCATTGAATTGGACGGAATCGGCATTGGAGGTTGTAGAGGTTTGTAGGCCTTGTGTTTTATGGGACTGTGATGGCCGGACTTATGCCATAGATTGTTATTTGAAGTTGCTTGTCAGGCTTTGTCACATCTATGACACAAGAGGAGGTGTAAAGAGGATCAAAGATGGTGCTTCTCAGGACCAGATTCTGAATGAGACAAGGTTACGGAATTTGCAACTGCAGCTTATCAAAGATCTTCGCGAGGTTAGGAGGATACTTATTTAAAATGTTTGTTGACTCCTCTCTTTTTTATTGCTTTCACCTTTATCTCAAACCATGCATATAGTATCCCATCTTTTAATGTAATATAGTTATAATATCAAGTTTTTGTTTTTTCTAATGCTAGGTGCACACACCAAGAATAGCTGCACGCCTTATCTGGGCTATGGCTGAGCACTTTGATCTGGAAGGTTTGGATCCACTTCTAGCTGATGACCCTGAGGATCCACTAAACATTATTATATCAAATATGCACAAGGTGTTGTTCATCACAGATTCATCTGCATCTACCACAAATAGGCTTCAAGATGTGCAAGCTGTCCTTATATGTGCACAACGCTTAGGATCACGCCATCCCAGAGCAGGCCAGCTTCTAAGTAAAGAGCTCGAAGATTTTAGAAATAGTAACTTAGCTGATTCTGTGAACAAGCATCAATGCCGCTATATCTTGCAGATAATCAAATATGTCACTAGCCATCCAGAGAGCAGGTTAGTACTTTATGCATGATTTGACCAGTACATTTTCCAACCATGTCCATGTTGAATTCATAACTTCACCCTCTGTGGTGTCAAGTTGAGTTATTCTCATATATTTTTGAGTACAGATGGAATTTTAATCAGCAACTGTATCAGCCTATTAGCAGAATGTGGTTATGTGATTTGTGGATTATAGCACTGGACAGTGCCAGCCCACACCAAGTACACCGACTCATATCTATAGGATACCAATACTCAATACACCCATTGTACTGAGTATTGGTGCCAAGAACAGGACCATTTTGACAATGTACCAATTGAGTACTGGCAAAAAGTATTAAAGCTGGTATTGTAAACCTTGATGTGATATATTTCAGACTGATGTATTACCATTCTTTAAATCTTGCAAATTATTTGAAAGAAGAAAAAAAAAATCATACCTTGGGTGTGTACTTGCATTATTAAAATTAATCTGCGACACGACCATCATAGCTAACTCCATGATATTTGATATATGGGTAATGAGATCATACAATCACTGGGTGTCACCACCAGAATTGCACAAACCTCTACAAGTATAAACCCTTAACTCATTGTTCATGCTGATGGCTTGTTAGCAACATTAGCAAGTTGAAGATGATATCCTGTTTTGATGTGTTGTTAAACATGCTTACTTTGAGATATACGATTTTGAAATAAAGCATCTTTTATCTATCATAGAGGATTCAGCGAGAGGATGTTATTAAGGGGTGGTGGGGATGGATGCTAGCAATCTAGTAAGATAGCAATTTTAGGAAAGAAGGTTTGTGAAGCACTGACTTATGGGAGTGCGTGTATCACATAGGGGGGAAAAAGAAGAAAAACTATCAATTTTTATTATGAAAGTAGAAGAACCAAATTTTTTTCACAGGTGAACATAAGGGTGCAAATGAGTCGAACTACTCACGAGCTACTCGAGCT
Source organism: Elaeis guineensis (assembly GCF_000442705.2). Taxonomy (NCBI): domain Eukaryota; kingdom Viridiplantae; phylum Streptophyta; class Magnoliopsida; order Arecales; family Arecaceae; genus Elaeis; species Elaeis guineensis. The sequence goes on from NC_026001.2 coordinate 7,019,224, forward strand.
CGACTGTAGTCTGAGCTCAACTCGACTTGACTATCATCGGGCTCTATTACCGAGCTCGAGTAGCTCAAATAATTTTTTGAATCGAGCTCGAATAGCAAGATACTCAAGTCGAAGGCTCACAAGTCTATTCGAGTTTATATATATTTTTAATAATATTATTTTTATTTATAATATATATATATATATATATATATATATATATAGAGTAGGCTAAGGTTTGAATTCGAGTTTGAGTATGGCTTGGTTGATATTCGAATCAAGTCAAGTCGAGTTTCAAGCCCAAATATTTTGAATCGAGTTGAATTCAAGCCTCTAGTTACTTGATTCGGCTCGGTTCAATTGCATCCCTAGGTAAACGATGTCACAACATGAATGTAAGTGAATAGGTTGGAGCTAAAAGCCTAAAATAGAGGTCAGAATGAATGACTATAGGATCATTGAGGAATTTTGTTTGGCATTCTTTGGAGCAAGCTTTGCTGGATAGGGAACCCTTTTGTTCTCAAATTATTGAAAATCCACCAGAATTAGGCAACTGAGCCTGAGCTCAAAGAGGCAATGTTTGAGATGGAAGTTGAAAATGGCTCTTGGCTTGATAATACTTAGATTTTGTATCCTATTAGGATAAGATATATGAGACATGATGTTAAGAGTAGGCAACTGGATGAGTATTTTCTTTTTATAATTTTCTTTTACATAAAGATGTCTTTGAGCAGCCCAAGTGCCATCTTTACCTACATTGCTCATTGTGTAAGAGAACTTTTGATAATGCCCATTAAGCTGAATGACAATTGTTTTCACAAAAGGAAACTCCTTTTTCTAAAGTCAAATCTGTTGTGATTTTTTTATGGTGTGTGTTTGCATGATACTATAAGACCTTACAAGGTGTTGATGACAGAACTTTGATAATTGTTTTGCTGATTGGTAGAGCAAACTATTGTCTTTTGGTGACAATCTCGTGGTATATTATGGATCAGTTTACTAAAACTTTAACTTCTCATTTTGGCCTAAAAACCGAGTATTTTGAGTGGCTTCCTATCAAGAGATGGTAGAGAGCAAGGATAGATCAGAACATACATCTTGTAAATTATGCTTGGTTATGTAAATGTAATAAGGAAGAGGGTCTTCAGGTTTTAAGTTTGGTGTCTAGGAAAGGCATTCCTGGGGGAAGTGATTGGATTCTAGTGAGCACAAGAACTCTCAAATGAAAAATAGTTAGGATTAGGTGGTGCATGAGAATGAACAATTATGTTTCTAGAATGATAGTAAATTTTATAGGTAATATTGGACATTTTTCTCTTTTGTTAAGATCGAATAGCTCAATTGTTGGGAGAAGTATATCTTTAGCTTAACTTGATAATTAGCATGGCTCAGCTTTCTCTTGATTTGTAGCAATCGTAATGGTTTGGTTACCTTTACCTTTTCTTATACGGAGGAGATGTCGTCGGCATTTCTTTTTGATTTGAATGGAGTGCTTATTCCCCCCTTGATTGAGTATTTCACCTTGCTCAAGTGAATAGTATCATAATATCTATATTTTAAATGAGTTAAGACCTTCTTTATTGCCTTAGTTAGATTGTGTTACTACTCATTTTGGGTGAAGGTGGGGGTTTTGATTCCCTATCAGCAGTTGGTAGGTCTGTTCATGTCCTTTCCAATATGAGCATGGCCATTGACCTCTTGGTTTAGTGGATGGGCTATAATCATCTACATCATGCTTTAACTTGATTGTGCTCATCACCTTTTCTGCATGCTTGGGTGTAATCATTTACTTCATTTCATCTTCTCATTTTAACTGATTGAAATCTGCTGACATCACCCTTTTTTTCTGGGTCAAAGGAGTAATGATCCACTCCCTGTGGCTGTGCTTTCACAGTGTCACAAGTGAGGTTTTCCTCTTTCTTCTTTTTTCCTTTTTTTTTTTTTGTTTTTTTTTGGGGGGGGGGGGGGTGCAGGACTTAAATTAGTTTTGGTGTCCAATTGTCTTCTTTTTCAGTCTTGTAGTTTTCCCTTTTTTCTCCTCTCTCTGATTTCTTTCCCCGCATTCATGTAGGAAGAGTATCTGGGTCATACTGATTAGATAAAATAATATTTTGATCCCACATGGGAAGAACCATAAACTTGCTAGCATGTGACACATGTGACAGTGCCATATAAATGTCTCTGATCTCATTGAGAAGGTTACGCGCACTTGCATTATTCATTTTCTTTCTCAAATGCAAATAAGTTGCAGTTCTTATCATTGCGGTTGTGTATCAATCTTCATATTGTTTTCTTTCAGATCGAACTATTTCACTGTATACTGATAAAAGAAGTGCAGGTCCTTTTTTGAATGTAAGGAGTATATTTCTTATTCAATTTTAAACAATATTTACAACTTAAGCATATATAACAATGCCTATGTCATCAATGTAGCTTAGCACATGTTTTATGCCCTTGTTCTTGGCATGGGTTAGCTTCACTATGAAGCAGAAAAAAAAAGTCTTTTCCAGACATGGATCTAATATGCTTGGACTTTATTATTTGTGCCAGTAACTTGATGCAAGCAGACTTGTACCTGGTTTGCTGGTATATTCTGAATTCCAGCTGTACTGCATATAACTCATTTAATAGCAGAGCTAATTGGTATATGCAATTTATTGCTATTCTGTGCACCATATAGAACTCTTGAACCATTAGAGAATTTCTGAGCATCTGGACTCATGAAGATGCGTCCATATTCTTGAAGTGTTATTAGTGTTCAGAGATCAAGAGATAGTTAGCTATTTTTCTTTATATCTTGATGAAGTCTTCTATGGAAAGACGGATAATTTCAGCTTGCACAAATGAAGCTGTGCTCAAAGAAACAGCATATGTATTTTGATCTTCCTATGTAAATAATTTTTTTCTGCTTCAAGGATTGAAATTTTTGCTAGATAAGGCAGATGATGCTTTTTAAACTCCCATGCTTCGATAAGGTGACTTGTTGTGCAGCATTGTCAGATGGACAGGTGTAGGTGAAGCTACAGGAGATTACCCATTTAGTCACCACAAACTCACAGTTCAATATTCTGAAGCATCTGCAGCACAAGATAGAAAATTGGAAGGATTAGTTCATAAGGCCATTCATGAGCTCTGGAGGTCAGATCCCAGTGAATTGAGCCTTCTACTAACCAAAGGCATAGATTCTACTTATCATAAAGTGCCTCCAAAAACAGTTACCCTGACTGGTAGTAGTGATCCGTGTTATGTTGAAGCATACCACTTGGCAGACTCAACAGATGGGAGGATTACGCTACATTTAAAGGTTCTCTGATAGACCTTTGCACATGCTTCTTCAGGATTTTTTTTTTTTCAATAAATACAATGCTGTGACATATGGCATGTAATGCATTTTTGTTTTATTACTTCTAATCATCTCCAAAAGCATATATAACCTGTTTAAAATTTTTTCATGTAGCTATAAGCTGAAAAGAAGCAGATCAACAATTCATCATCCCGTTCATGTATCTCATACATGACTGGGTTGCATATTGTGATTACTATTATTTATTCCCCCTCTGTATTGATTTATGTTGGCCATTCTAATTTCCATTTGGTATTCTAGTGTTCCTGATGAGCAGTTGTTTCATTGTAAAAAGCATATAATGATTTGTGCAGGTGACTGTAAATATGTGCATCGATGCTTAACTTACCATGTAAACGTGCGGTTTTTTCCTGTGGTGACATATAATTAAACATCATTGCTTCAAGGCGGGCATGATTTTTGCTTGTATCATGTCATACTTCTTTGCACTGTGGGATATTAAACAATGTGTTCTTGCAGCAAATATCAAAATCATTCTTTGTGCAGTGGGTTAACATAAGTTCATGTGTTTGTTTATGTGATTGTGTGTGTTCCTTTTTCTATTTTTACATGAAGCACATGATACAAACGACTCAAAATCTTTGACAGGCTAAGAAAAAGTCAATCATCAACTTTTCGAGGAACAGTTAGGGATTCATACTAGGTTAAATCAAACCAAAAGGCATGAGCTGGTTCTTTTATTCAGGGATTCTTTTTTGCACTAAAAGCTTAATTTCATGCATTTATAATGCATGGATTTTAAATCATGCATTTGTAACGATCAATCGAGGATGCTCAATTTCAGGAAACAAAATTAAAATTAAATGTATCAGTAAGGTTCATTGCTTATGCATTCAAAATTTATTTGAGGGGTCATGAATATTTGTCAAATTTGTAGACCTAAACTAATTTGTGGAAATAGATTTTTTATTTTTTAGTCAATTATATAGTTAAATCTTATATAAATTTTAATTGTTTGGGCATGAAGTATGGTGAGCTACCTATGAGAAGATCTACTCTATGGACTGTTTGGAAAAAGGAAAAAGAACAATTATCAATAAGCCTTGTCTTATCAAGATAATTTGGGTTATGGAGCAAGTCTTGAAAATGACCCAAAAGATCAAACAAAATTTTGCAACCTTCTTTCAACTTTGACATATGGTCTGTGGGCTTTACAAAGTATTTGCAATGTGCCAACCAGAAAATAAAGTGTAACAACCCAGGATCTCCTCCAAAAAGATTAGCCGGAAAGTGTTATTTAGATCCCTTAGCTATATATAAGTACCCAAGATCTATCCACTGCATAGCCAATATACGACTAGATACATGCTCACATGGGTCCGCACATACTCACCTCATTTAAGACCTAGCATCCTCATCAGACTAAGAGTCCAAATCCATTCAAATTCAATCATAAATATCAGAAATTCAATCACAAACACCATAATCAACTTGTGGTCAACCCAAATGGCTCAGCATTGCAATGTCCCTTAGTCCATATAGGCCATGGGCCGGGCTTGCTTTAATATATTTGCAACAACTCAAGATCTAAAAAAGCTAACCGGAAGGTGTTATTTGGGTTCTTTGACCTTATATAGGTATCCAAAATTTACCTAGTGCATAGCTGATGTGGGACTAAACATGCCCGCATGCGTCGTTACATAAAGAGTGTTTCTTGTGCTTATGTACACACATCCACACATTTATAAGTGAGAACATTTTTTTCTTTTCCTTTTTCTCGTGGCCTGGGAGTGGGGATGCTGGATTGCACGCTTGTTATCACACATTTGCTATGGAGTTGACTCTTTTTCAGCCATTTATTGGCATTGAGATTTGTGACCCTTCCAGCCTCTCTTAACTCCTCCGCAAGGGGCCCGAATTGGCATCTGGAAGAGCTCAGATTGTTTAAGCATTACCAAAGTTCAAGGGGAAACTTTAGAATGATCATGAAATATTGAAGACAAATAACTGTGTGCAGATGTTAACATTAAATAAAAGTTGGTAATCTAATAACCTAGTATGTCGATCAGCCTAAAATCCCTAGATTCATGCAACCAAGCTAGAAATGATTCAGCCTAAAATTATTGGTGTCTTCCACTCCCTTCTTTTTTTTCCTGGAATCTGTATAGTGGAAGTATTTTTGATCCTCTACGAAATTGTCTAAAAACACTGTTAGACGATGAAAGTATTGTCAGTCCCTCCTTTCAACTTCTGTAGCTATTGATTGTGGCTAGAACTCCTGAATTACAAGGAAGCTTAATATCAGTTGCCATTTGTGAAATTATTGCAAACTTTTAAGATAAATCCTATAAGCAAATTTTATAATATCTATTACTGCTTGACTAAGAAAAAGGCATATGTTTCACACATCCTTCTTGTGATGAATTGTATTAAGTGTCATATAATGATCTTCATTCTGATACCTTTTTCATGCAGAATAACTAATATCCTGTAAGATATTACCCTGTAAGATATTACCAGATGCCTTCTGTATTATGAGGATGTTGAGTTGCCTGATATGTTTTACCTGGTGGGGACTAGAACTTTTCTATATCATCAGCGTGAGTTAGATATGTGTTCCCATTCTATAATAAGTGCTGCCCTCTGAAACCTGACTTTTATGATATGTCAAGATTTCATCCCATCATAGATCATTTCATGTATTGGCTTCTTTAATGGTTGCAGATCGGTTACAATCTCAATTTTATGAATATGTTTGGATGAGTCATTCCATTCTAATCAAGAGTTTTTTGCAGATTTTAAATTTGACCGAACTAGAACTTAATAGGGTGGATATTCGGGTTGGATTATCTGGAGCTTTGTATTTTATGGATGCGTCTCCTCAAGCAGTTCGGCAGCTGCGCAGTCTTGTCTCCCAGGTTACTTCTACAAATCTCTGCTAATATGTATATGCGTTTGGTGTGCTCGTTTGTGTGTGATGCCTGTTCCTATGTATATCCACGAATACCTTTCTTTACCATGTGCTTGCTCCATAAACGTTACAGAATCCTTCACTGTGCCTTTTTTTTTTTTAATTTGTTTTTTGCCTGACTGCATGACCATTTTAATTTGCTTGACATTATTTTGATGTAGAATAAAAGCATACCGATTTGACCTCTAGTATATTTCTTGGTCTGTTTATTTATTCTTCAAGATTTTTACCTTTCTGTATATGCACAAAGAAAGGACTTGAATTGCCACATATGATCATTGGACGTACATGAGCTTGTTGATGCCAGGCACTGCACTTATTTTCCAATCTAAACTGATGATATGATAAAACTGTGCATCTGCCAGTCCTTAATTAAATTGTTGTCATTGGGCCTAAGAGGCATAACTTTCAATTTATGCATGGTCTTCTGCCAAGGGTGTTTTCATGGTTGGTAAGTAGCTCAAGAATTTGAGGCAACAGCATCCCCTTTAGGCGGCGAAAAACATTTGGGATGTCAAGCCATAGAAAATGTGAAGTTTATCCTACAAAAAAGCATCACAATATTTCCTCCCTTCGCTTGCCTATTTTCACTTCAGATGTGGCTCCTTTCAATTCCTCTCTTGTGGGCATCAAGGGAAGGACATTGTCCACCTTCAACAAATACCTAGAAAGAAGGAAAGTTTTGACATTTCTCATGGACCATCTGTATTACAAAGTCCATGTTGTCCTTGTCAGGCGCATGATTCTATGTTCTTCATCTGCAATAAGCCGATCGATAATATTTAAGGTCAATGATAAACAAGTGATACATCATTGTCTTTTTTTCCAGAGGTGATTAATTAACAGCATCAATTATGAGTCTTGATATAGTTAAGCATGTGTAATATGGCTTCTCCTCATGAGGATTTCATTGCCATTCTAATATGCTTCTGAAGGCCCTTAGCCTGCCTTTGATGATTAACAGTATTCAGAAGCAGTATAGCAGTGAGCCTCGTACCTCACTCCTGCAATTTGAGATTCCCTTAGTGAATCCTTAATCAAAATTTATGCGCCTATTGAGGTTTCTCTATGCTTTCCATGATACCAGACACCATTATTCCTCCTCAGAACACCCTGATGTAGTCTGACATCTCTTGTATGCTTTGTCTAAATGTTAACATAAGACTAAATCAGGCCAGTTGGTTCCTTAACATTCCATCCCCTAGGGTTTTCTTGTTTCCACAAAATGAACAGCCCAAACTGCAGTCATGTCAGTAATGGTCACTTCCAGGTGTTTGTTTTCATGTAGCTGGGCCCAAAGTGAGGAACTGGGATTATTTTTCCCACTAAGGGCCTCTTTGGGTATTCTACAAGAATTGGCCTGCTGGCCTTTTTCCCACGTCCTTTTTTTCTCACACAGGATTTGGGTTGGAGGGTGTTGGGTTGATTTGGGGAATCTAGCAGGAATTTGAGTCCAATCCTGCTGGATTACCCCAACAGGCCATAAGGGCTCTAGGTCCTTATCATTATCCCACAGTGATTGAGCTCCAAGATCCCTGCCCTCTTCCTCTCCATCTTCCACTCCACCCCAAAAAACCCCCACGTTCTCCAGCTAATCCTGCGGGATATTCCCAAATAGGCTCTAAATTACATATGCAAACATGACTTCAGCTTGGAAAGCTCAAAACTCAAGTTCTGTGGCCGAGTGGGACTTCTAATGCTACTTTAATTCCTTTCAGCTCATTCCCCCTTTATAAATGAATGTTTTAAATAGTATTTAAGTGTAATTATCATTAGACTTAATTTAACAGAAAAATTAATGCCTAAAGATTTTTCTTCCTGCTTGCTAACTTCATCCAAACAAACAGAAGAAATCAAGTTCTTAAAACTCAAGTTCATGCACTAATGACACTTGCATGAGAGTAAACATGCCTTTGATTGGGACTACCAAGACTTCTCATGTATCCTTATTTTTCTGTTGGGTCTTCAATTAGAAGTTATAACAATGCCTGCCACTCCTATTAAAGTCTAAGTTGAGATTTAATTAGAGAGTGGAATCACTTTTGAATGATAAGTTCATGAAGAGTTGACCCTCCGTGTATAAGGATAGAGCTTGTTTGGTTAGATCAAGTAGATTTTCTCAGTGGAGAGGACCCACATAAAGAATACTTCATTTTTAATAAAGACAATAGATAGTGTGTTAAAAAATAGCAGCCTTTCTCATGGTTTTTGAAGTCCCCTTCAGGTATTAATGAGTTCAAACTTTTTTACCAATGAAAAATACCTAAAGCCTATTTTGCCCATGGTAGATTTTAAGGTTTAACAATATTAAGTACTATCCCAGCAAAGATGTTATAGCATGAACTGATACATAATTTTCTGTGATAGTTGGAATACCTTGGTGCCAAGTCCCATTTTTTATGTGCTTGGTTCTTTTTCCATGCCCACATAGTCTAATTTTATCCAACAAACATTACCTAAAATTTGTTCCCACTGGTAGAATTAATATTCATCATGTGATATTTTATCGTGCCATGCATGATAGTGATTCCAACTTATTTGGTGAGAGCTACTACATATATAGAAATGTAAGTTGGGGTTAGTAGTATCTCAAGGACAATAGTTGCCTATACTGTTAGAAGTGTTCGGTAGCATCAATCTGTGATGCCTGGTTTCTGATAGTGTACAATTTGTGGGGTAGTTCTTTGTTATCTTTTTAGTCCCAAACACTTGATTTAATTGCTTGACAAGTTTAAAAGTATAGTTTATTGGCTTTGGCTATATTTTTTTTCCATTGGACGTGGAGAGCAGTTTAGCTTTTGTGGTAAGTATAAGTGCAAGATGCTCACTTTGTCTTTGGTGTGGTTCTTTTTTTAATACCAGGATCCAGTCCATAGTAGTGTGACTGTGGGTGTTTCACACTTTGAGAGATGTGCTCTTTGGGTTCAAGTAATATATTATCCATTTTTTGGAAGCAGTGGCACTGGAGAGTATGAAGGTGACTATGCAGAAGAAGATGCTCAAATCATGAGACAGAAGCGGACTCTAAAACCAGAACTGGGAGAGCCAGTGATTCTGAGATGTCAACCATATAAGATTCCATTGACTGAGCTTCTTTTGCCACATAAATCCTCTCCTGTCGAATTTTTTCGCCTGTGGCCAAGTTTACCAGCTATATTGGAGTACACAGGCGCATATACTTACGAAGGAAGTGGTTTCAAGGCAACTGCTGCGCAGCAATATGATTCCTCACCATTCCTCAGCGGACTGAAGTCACTGTCATCAAAGCCATTCCATCAAGTTTGCTCTCACTTCATTCGTACGGTGGCAGGGTTTCAAGTAAGTGTTAGATTTTTAAATTATTATAACAGAATATTGATCTCTATTGAACTGCATCTATTTTTGACTGATCTTCAAACTTGGAAAGGTAAAACGTCAGCATTGAAGAGTGTGATATTGTGACTGACTAGTCAGATGTCATCTTTGATAATCTTTCAAGCATGCAAGTAAAAGCTTATTTAATTTGACCCACAATCAGTTTATCATTTGTTTGGAGAAACTGACCAACAAAATAATTCAAGTACTCTTTTTAGCACACTTGTGACATGCCATTGATACTGCCATGTTTCTAAATTCTAATTATCCCGTTTGACAGATATGCTATGCTGCAAAAACTTGGTATGGTGGCTTCCTAGGGATGATGATTTTTGGTGCCAGTGAGGTGAGCAGAAATGTGGATCTTGGAGATGAGACAACCACCATGATGTGCAAATTTGTAGTCCGTGCTTCTGATGCATCAATCACAAAGCAAATAGAATCAGATATACAGGGATGGTTAGATGACATTACAGATGGGGGTGTAGAGTATATGCCAGAAGATGAGGTGAAGATTGCTGCAGCAGAGAGGCTAAGAATCTCGATGGAACGTATAGCCCTGCTTAAAGCAGCCAAACCAAAACCACAGCCTCCAAAAGTTGAAGAGGAAAAAGTAGAAGAAGAAGAAGAAAAGAAGAAAGAAAACGTTGATGAAAATGGTCAACCCAAGGAGCCTTCAACCCTGTCAACTCTTACTGCCGAAGAAGCAGAGCACCGTGCTCTTCAAGCTGCGGTGCTACAAGAGTGGCATATGTTGTGCAAGGAGAAGGCTATCAAAGTTTAGACTTGCGATTTTGGATATTCATTGTACCTTATGTGATGTAACATTGATTGACCACAGCTTTTTTATTTCATCTAGGTAGGTCAACGTTCCAACTGTGCATTGTTGATTTCTTCAGCGTGAGGTTATTAGTGTGCCGGTATTTTTTATTATTGTGAGCCATATTTGTTTTCTACCAGGGCTTGAAGACTCCCGCACATTATAGTTGAAAAGATGTATTCCCCGTTGCTTGCAGTTCAAAACACTGCATTTCCGCAAAGTGGAACTGTTTTTTCTTGCAGCAACAATTTGTGCGTGCAAAATAAATCTCTTGTGAGACTATTGAACTGAACGATCCAGCATACATATATCTTAAGCTTGACAACCGTAGAAAGTGTTTCCTCGAGCACCGGACTTGAAGTCTGAGAAACCTATAGCGTTGTCGTTTGAACTGTAGCTGAGCCATAAGTTTATCGTGTATTAAATTGATTATAACTGAGGTACAGAAGTATAAGCAAGTCAGTATAATCAAATCAAGACAGCTATAAGCAGTTACTCATTGCATATACAATCTTACACCAGTAGAAGATTTATGGTATGGAAATCTTACAACGATGGACTCTTTATTTATTACATCTATTGAGTCAAAAGTGACCGGATCCCAGAAATAGGACCAGAGAGGTAGATCGTGCATTGTTTTCACTATCAGACGGTAAGGAGATCGTTGCACTTAAATTGAAAAGATTGAAGCAACACTCACCTGCATGTTCCTCATTATTTCATGTCACAGTTCCAGCGATTTGTCAAACAGATCTCACAATTCCAACCTCATAAAAATGGAAAAACTAGGAAAAATGTAACCAGTCTAACAAAATAGCAGCAGATAAACCAATTCATCTTTTCATGTTTACCAGCTGCTGCCACTTGCAGAAACCAGAAAGCCTTCATTATAAGAACACAGCAGGTCAAGAGCAAAATCAAGGGGTAACTTCATGTTTGATGACCAAAAATCAACAAATACCCGACACTTCTAATTAACATGTAAGACAGATTAAATGATATCAACCATGATGTTATGCGCCTGCTGTATTTTTAAATTGGAAATATATATATCTGTACAGGAGAATATTCCATTATTTCTTCTTCTGCCACGCAAACGGCAATGCTAACATGCTGCAACCAGAAGCATCTTACTGCATAAAACCTCAGCACTTCATTAGCACCACCAGTTGACAGATGTAAATGAACTCCACTAACCTTTTCATCCCGCAGTAAATCATAATCCAAAAGATGAACAAGTGACCAAATAAGCTTTGCATTGGCCAAAGACAAGTGATTGATTGAAGTTGCATGCCAGCATGCAAGAACCTGATCAAGTAAAGAGAACAGATGATGGTGGCTTATAACTAGAACCAGGAGCTTTGATGGATGATGTTACAGGTCTGTCCTTTGAACTAGGTGCACCTACAACTGCTTCAGAGTTTGATTGGCTGCTTTCACCATGCCCTGGCCTCAACCAGATCTTGATATGTCCCTCCCGACAAATAGTAAGCACTGATTCATTAGCAAATATCAAACCAGAGAGAGGCTCCACATGCACACGGTGAGCAACCAGAGGTGAGAGTTTGGGCACATCTCGCATACTTGGAGCAGGTTGAAGGGTGCCTATAGGACAAATATTGTCCCAATGAGCAGAATGACTTCCACTGCTGAGTGTAGGTGACCCACCAGGAGGGCCGCATCGGAATGGCACCACAATTTCATCCATTACCAGGTCCCACAGCAGCAATTGAGTGTCCTGAAAGCATTTAATGAAAAACAAATTACAATAGCACATAAATGCAGAATAAAAAGGGTTAGGACATTGAATAGAAACTAAATTTCTGATCCACATTTTGCTTATGATAGCTTGTAGGTGTGACAACATTCAACAGAAGCTCCAGAAATTATTTGATACAAGACCACAAAAAATTATTGAATTTGAATCTTTAGCAATAAAAGCTAAGCCATCCATCAACAGCAAGTATAAGGTCACACAACACTGGACAATCATAAATTGGATAGAGCTGACCATGCAAACTACTTAATCTCCCTATGGGCAATAATGTCCGGTTAATTCCTACAAGGTGCATCAACCAGTCTTTTTAATAAGCAAAAAAAGGCAGAAAATATACAATAAAGTTTTTTGAAAAAAAATGAATTCGAAATGATCTGTAATGAACCTTCCATAATTGTCATACTGGTAACTGTTACTTATATTGAACTACTTACAATGATACCCGAAGATAAAAACAAACCAATCATGCTTGAATTATCTAAATTACATATAGCTAACCTACAAGAGTGTGGAGTCAGATATCGTTTCCATGAATATTCTGCTAGATGATTGTTTCAGTTGAAGACAATGCAAATATATGTGGGAACAAACATTATACTGAACCAATGTACGGCTCCAAATTCTAAACCTCAATGCCACTCCACATGACCCTTTAGATACATATTATTGTATACCCATATGCCCGATAGACAAAATAGGGTTTGTTCATTTATGCTGAAGAATTACCATTTTTCATGTATTGTTGATAACTAAATCTATAACAATATCGATGTATGCACAAGTATACAAGAAGCTTAGAAAAATTTATAAATAATTCAACATATGTAATTTTTTTTTCAAAAAAAAGGTCATCGTGGGTTCATATTACTACTCAAGATTGGAAGAGAATGTTGATACCTCAGTTCATAATCTTATATATTAAAATCATCTATTAAATCTTGTATGATCAATATTGGCCTCCCCATTTCAAAGAGTGCCTGAGTACAAAACAAGCAGAGTAGAGAAGACAATTTAATGGTACCATGCATTAAATCAAGGCAAGCTATGTTGAAGAGTGAGTACATCAAAGAAAGCACAAGAGGTGCATGAGTGGAGGCTAAGGTAATTGGAAAACCGACATGGTGAAGGCATGTGAAACAGATACACAAGGAGAAACCCGGATAAAGCAGTTGACATTTGCATTCAAAAGTGAGCAAAGAAATAGGAAGACCTAAGATAACATGGAGATGTTAGAAAAGATCTAGCAATAGAAGCAAGAACAGGTCTAGCCACTAACATTAAAAGATGCACGAGCAAAACTCCAAAAGCCAGATCAAAAATATTGCAGATAAAGTTGCTGGTTAACCTTTGCCATGTCTTTCAACAAAGCCATGTATACCATTGCATCTGGCAACAGAGTCTATATGGCACAATGTGCAACAATGTCAGCTGCTACGCAACATAGGCAATTTATGAAAACCTTTAGAACAGAATTTTCTAGTATATCCTCCACCAAATTGGATGCAATAGAATATTGCTAATGGATGAATGGATGGTTATAATTGATTGTTCTTTGCTCACTAAGAATAAATCAGATGAGAGTTCATTCAGACTGCATTAGACAACTGAAACAAGACAACTGAATTTTAACACTGCATTCAGTTTTCTGAATGTTGAAAATTTACCAGATGAGCATATTATCTAGGCTTTCTTCACATCCACAACAACTGCAGTTTAAAATTTTGGTCCTAGCATGACGGGTTTGGTTATTTTTACCTGGCCAACTGAACCAAAGCGATACATGACATTCTCTCCTGTTCCATCTGAATTTGGTCCTGACCAATAGGAATCAAAAGCAACACCACTAACCTGCCAAACAACTCATATCAATAAATGTTACTGGTTAATTAAAAGATGTGACACAGAACATAAAAACTTACCCATGAATTATGTCCCTCACCCCATGCAACTATCTTCCTGTCTTCCATGCTCCATACTTGCACTAGATCATCTTCACCACCAGTCAATATATATTTTCCATCCGAACTAAAATAAAAAATAGAATTCTTAATTAGGTTTTCCTCCTAAAAGAAACAAATTGCCCACTCATCTAAGAAAAAACAGAATGTTCTATATAAATTAGTCCTCTTGGATTTTAAGTAATTGTTGCATACTGGTGATCCATAAGAAGATTAATATGTCCAAGCACATGAATGAGATTGGCAGAGGTAGGGAAGAGCATAAAACAGGAATTGACTTGTGGTATACCCAAGAGAACAAGGTTAAGATGTGAACATAATAGAACTAGATTAGAGTTGCACCCATAAGAGTGATGGGAAACAAACCAAGATGGTAGGCATGAGAGATCTGCAGCAGTAAAAAAAAGCCAAATATATCATGGAACCATATTTATATGTAAAAGTCAGATGATAGGAGCCAAAGACCTGATAAGGGCTGGCTGCAGATTCTGCTAAAAGATTTGGAAAGGCTTGTTTGTTTCTTGGAATAGCACTTAGTAAGTACACAGAAAAGAATGATTATATTTAAGGAACAGATAAATCTAAAGAACAGCTAGAAAAAATATTGATGTTAGATTGTAAGAATCACATTACACGTCTCTGGAGAGACAAGTATAGCAACTTGTATGGAAGATGTTTTACATTACCTCCAGGCACAACATAGTAAAGCACCATAATAGCTTTTCCCACCAAATATTAACTGCTCTTTTGAGAAATCAAATACTCTCAAATAACCTACAGAGGGTAATCTATCTCAGGTTAAAACGAAGAAAGAAGCACAGAATATGACGGAGACCCAAAGTCAGCTGATCTATATTCATTAAGAAAGGCAAATACCATCTCTGCCAACAGTGGCTAAATATGCTCCATCTGTTGAGAAAGAAATGCTGTTGATTGAACCTTGGCAGACATGCCATCGTGCAATTGGATTGCTCTGCAAGGAAAACCATTATGTCTCCGGATTAATAAATTACAGGACTGCATAAAATAGAACAAGATTGTAAAAAATCTTGAAATGCATGGATGTAACATAATGTCAATAAAGTATCCAAAAGAATCCTAAATCCACATAGGACTGCCATTTGCATTTGAATTATGATATGAGAGTTTCTGCTATCAGAAATGTACTAATACTATGATTGCCTCCTAGGAGCTCTAGGTAAATGCAAATAGGAAAATTCGACTTCCAGTATCAACCTAGGACATGAACCACAAGCAATACAGAACTCCAATACTTTGCAGCAATATAGCAAATAATTTGTGCCATAGTTTCACATAGATGAAAATCAATAACAAAGAGCATCTCATCAAAAAAGCAAAAAAAAAAAAGTCATGAATTACATGGACCTGATCCTGCATGGCTTGATAGTAAAATCAATTTAGCACAGCTAATAGTGTATTTATATCACAATTCTCAATCATGGGCTTCTATGTCCATAAGCGATCAATAATTATTTGAATTAGGAGCATTTGAAATTTTTTGCAAACAGAAATAAATAGAGGTCGCATCAAGATGATTAGTAAAGCAAATCATGAGTTCACTAGACTTTAAAAGTTTTCAGAATAGATTAGAAATTTATATTCAATTCATGATATGACATAACATTTATATAACAACCCAGATTAAGCACACTATCACTAGTACCACCACCACCACCACAATCACTACCATTAATATCGAAACATCACCTAACGAGTAAAACCTATCATATAAAGTATTAACTACTACAGATTCATGTTTATGTTAATAATTCCACATAATTGTTTAGTTGCTAATTTTAATTGATGGGGCTTTAAAGTTGAAAGTTTCATTAATGAAATTTGTCAAAACAAGTTAACAACACTTCTCTTCACATATAAAAATATGTATAGGTTAATTATTCTATAAAAGAAAATACTTCTTACAGATTCAAGTAATGATTTCTGATTTCATTTGATGTTATGCGCTCTTAGATCTTCCAGATCAGATGCAATCTGAGTTGTTAAAAACACAGTCCCATAAATTTTAAAAATATATATATATATCATACTATCGCTTCTAATAGAGGCAAGCTAGTCCCCTTCTTTCGGTTGGCAGGATTTTGGGTTATATTTTATTATTTTATTATTTTTTGTGGGGGAAGGGGGGAGGGGTTGGATGGACAAGGAGGCATAACTTTCATCAGCTACAAATACATGCATGCATGCATACATAGGAAGAGTGCATCAAGCATATGGCTTGAAACATGATTCCATCATCAACCACATATATGAGACAAAATTTCCCCACACAAAAGTGCTGCTTTTACAGAACTACATTTTTTATTTCATTTTTAATCTCAAAAAACATGTTTGCTTACATCTTTTGTGCTTAATCTCTTCCTCATAATGTTGACAATTATGAAAATTTAAGTACTTCTGCGACTTATATATATCCTCATTGTGCATAACAAAGGAGGCAGCTTGTCACATTTTTTACTCATAGTCATATCTGAACACAACACCTCTATGACTTTATCCATATCCATCATCTTACATACATAAAATTTTTTATCTCACAACAATCCAGCACATGATTTCTTCCACCTAATAAATGACTGTATTCACCATCATGATTGAACTTATTGGATTGCTAATAAAAGTTGGCTGCAGAAGCACAAAACAAGCACATAATAGAGAAGTTCAACACCAGGGCTGTCACTAAGGCCCACAGACGCAGTCCCGATCTGAATCCATAGACCTACGAGCTGCACATGGGTTAAAATATTAGGCCCATAAAACCTTTCAAATCCAGGTCTATTTCTAGGAAAAGTGTATCTGACCTGGACCCAGACAAGGCCTGATCATATAATACAACAGATATAGGATTGATTGTTATGAACCCAACTCAAACGGAATCTGATCCAAGTCCAATAGTTTACCCAGGGCATGTATTTATGTTTTTACCTTGATATTGTTTGATATTTATTAAGTGTAATTTAAAAGCTATGTCATTAGTGATTTGCTTTGAGGGTATGAAGGACATTGAGGTTTCCAAATAATGGTAACCACTTGAGATCCACATCAACACTTGATCCTTTGCTGATGCAAAACCAATGAGCATTGGGTGGTGTAAAAATTTTTACATACTCTGACTTGTCCTATAGGGAGGTGAATCTTGCCAATTTTCTCCTGACTAAGCTAGTCTTGGATGCAACTAGGGCTGTCAAACAAACAACCTGTTCATGAGCTAGCTCGAAATTTGGCTCCAGATTGATGCACCCAATTAGTAAACAAGCCAATCTTGAGCTTGATTTTTGAGCTCGAAAACTAAGCGAACAAAGCTTAAGTTATGTCCAACTCATTCAAATTCAGCTTGAATAGCTCAAAATATAAATATTTAATTTTAGGAAAAATATTAATGCTAAATAGCAAAACAATAAGAATGCGACACATTAGTAGTGTTGCTTTGGCTCTTTCACCTATTTAAACCATCTTAACCATTATACTTCTACTCAACAGCTAAGATAGAGAGTATGGAAGTAAGATAGAACCCTCCACCGGTCCTAAACCTATCTCAAAATTCTTTGTTAGCCCTCCCACCTCTCTCTCTCTCTCTCTCTCTCTCTCTCTCTCTCTCTCTCTCTCAATTGAGCAAGTGATCATACTCCTTTGTAGATGTCTAATCTACTGCTTTCTGGAGGTAATCAAAAAGTTTGGTCAACTTTGCGTGTTGCATGCCCACCTTCTCCCTCACTCCACTTTCAAGCATAGCATTCTCTCTCTCTCTCTCTCTCTCTCTCTCTCTCTCTCTCTCTGTGTTTGTTTGAACAGTACATCAAGCCTAATCAAAATGCGCTCAAGCCAGCTTGAGATTAAATGAGGTAAGCTTAAGCCAGGCTTCCCAATTCATGTTGAGCTCAAGCCAAAGCTCAAGTCAACTCAATTAATTATCAAGCTGAGCTTAACCTGGCCTCAGCTCACACATTTTTGGCTTGTTTTCACCCCTGGATACAATCTAATATTTGAATGGGAAGTATTTGCCAAAAGTTCCTAGAACCCCCGACAAGTTTGAGTCTGGGTCAAGTAGTACTTGGACCTGACCAAACCAAAGAGCATCCATATTCGGCAGTTGAAACATAGAGAACATAGAAAGCACTAATGATGTAGAATGGATCTTAGAATTTAAGCATGCAAATTGTTTTATATCTGAATCTTATTTCAAATATAAAATAATTTATGCCACATGCAGGGACATTGCACAGAAGGAAAATTTGACATCCCAACAACTTCTCAAGCCCAAAGGAAGAAAAAAGGCAGTAAGAAAAACAAAGGAAAAGATAACTGATAGACTAAATTTATCTAGTTCATCAAAAAATTAGTTTGCCTCAAACACTCTTAAACAACACTGACTTACCATCGATAAATGCTTAACTTTGAAAAATTATATCAAACTATTGTCAGAGAAATTTCCAGTGGCTGAATGATCCTATTAATGAGATTTCTAAACAATTAAAAATCATACCAAAATAGATTTGCAAATACCAAAATGGTCAATAATATCAAAGCCTAATCTAAACCTAGATCGCATCAACTATGAGTACTGCCAAATGCACAAACAAAGCCTATGCACAGTAAGCTCCTCAAGAGCAAGGACATGGACATGTCCAATAGAAGGCCTCCAGGAAATGACAAAGATACAAATTACCAGTTATGACAGGGCATTCAAAAGAGTGAGATTACTTGGAAGCTTTAGCAAGAAATTCAAGTTTTCTTGATGCTTGAAGGAAATTGGTAGATAGCTAATTCTGACACATGAGGCAACAATATTCCATGGAGAAGTGATGCAGATTTCTTCAGGGAAACATCTAGCTAAAAGGATGGCTTAATTTCAAAAAAAAAAAATGTATGACTTAATTATGTTTACCTACAGCACCATGAGAACCAATAAATAGGAGATATCTCATAATATTACATGTTTCTTAGAAAAATGATTGGATGGTTGAATTTCTCCATCAAAGCATACCATCTCCATCAAGTTTTGCATAACATGCTGGTCTTTTTTTATCCACCAATGATTACGCAGGTAAATTGAAAGTACCAAGATAAAACTCCATGAGTTCTCCATCAACAGCTTTGATGCCCAATGAAACTGATTCCCAAATCCAGAACAGGTGTTTTCTGAATTTACCTTACTTGACCGTGCATGCGCAACAGAAAACTGGGTTTGATCCTTGATAACAGGAAAGGAACAATCTGCAGTCCCATCTTTGCTCTACACAAAGAGGACAAAAGTCGATTTCAATTTTAAATAAAATTCAGATTCAATCACTACTAAATTAAACCGGATATTCAATCCAAGATCTACCTTTTCATATACATATAGATTTCCATCAGCATGACCAACAACAAAAGCACCATCACCTTCTGGCACCCAGGCAACACAAGTACAACGGCTGCAGAAAACAAAGAAATGCACACAAAATAAATGGAAACTGAATGCTGATTTTTGAAATGATAAAACAATAAATACCAGATATAAATCAAAAGAATCACACCATGGCGTAACAAGTCTATAAAAAGAGTTACTTCATTGACTCCCAATCCTTCATGAGCATAGGTGTGCGACACACACATACATATAGTCTTCCATTTGACTTACTAGTTGTCAAGATTTCCTAGAAAATGTTGTTCATAAAAACATATTCCCCAAGTTTATCAGCTAGCATGATCCTAATAATAATAGTTTCACAAGTTGTATGAATTATTGGCTCAATAGTACAAATTTAACAAAAGATACAAATAAAAAGTTATTAAAACTCCTCGAATTCTGATGATTCCTAAGATAAAACTGAAAACAATTTCAAAGCTTACACACATCATTTTCTTCTAAGTCTTTGTGCATCATCTAGAATTTTTCTTCCTCTTTCAACTACAGGTGCAGCTATTTGGGTAGTACAAGACCAATTAAAAAGCATGAATTTGAGTCTCAATCAGCACTACATGATACATGCCATACAATGACTTCGTGGCACACAGCCTAGGATGGTACAAACACATGGCACCACTTGGCATGCTCTTGTACAATGACATGCCAAGAACTAATATGTAGCAGCACAACACACCTTCGACTGGACATTGCTTACCAAGAAATAGCCCATGCATCCAATGTTGAAAGGCCTCAATGAATGAAGCATGTCAGATTCCTATTTGGGGCTTATTTCAAAATGTTTAGGACAATTCTGAAGAGACCTTGAAGGGGTTTTCAGTCATATGCTCAGCTGGTTTTAGGATTCTGGTTTATTACCAATGGTCTTAATATAAATGAAGGGTAACACAATAGGGTGTCACTCCACAACATGTTCCTTAAGTCGCATGGCACAAGGATAATGGCCAGTCAAATCATGACATGCCATATTGGCACCCCATAGTATTTTAGATTAGTGAATCCTAATCAAAGTTTGGGAAGAAATTAGTGAATAGTGACTAGTTAACCCACCTAAAACAAGGAACAATTGGATTCCCTGTTTCCTATTTTTGGAATGTTGAAGCAGTAACCAAGAAAGAAGTTGATCACTCCTTATGCAGGAGGTCTTAGTCATGATTTTGTTTCAGTTTTTTTTTTAATTAAAAAAAGAAAAAAAAAAGGAAAAAAAAGAGGAATCCTAGTTGGGATAGGAAAAGTAGCTGATCAAAGCTCTCTTATAGGGGTTTTGTCAATTGATTAGGGATGGTAGATTCCTATTTTGCTGAAAAAGGGGATGGTCAAACCTAACAGAATCAACAATGGGCCTGCTGTTCAATTAGTTGTATGCAGAGTCTCTTCGAAAATAAGAGTTGGCTATAGGACTGTCCCCTTTCTCTTCTTTCTTCTTGTTCCTCTACTCTTTCTTCTCTTATTTCCCCCTTTCCTTCACTTCTTCTAGACTCAGTCTGTTGCTTGGATGTCCATAGCAACTTAAGCTTTTTAACAGGCCCGAAAGCAGATGTAAACTGCAGTTATTTCACTCTTGACAACATATTGGTAGTCAGTCTTGAAGTTGATTACTATCATAGCTAAATGGAAATGGCAAAAAAAAAAAAAAAAAAAGCATGTACTAAGAAAATCTCCAATCCGAGAAAGTTTAATAATGTGTGCTTCGTACATAATCCCAAAACTCCAATGAAATGCCATCAACAAATATAAAAACTCGTAGTTTATGCAATCATGATCATGCACGCTTTCTTTCATTGTCCATCTTCGAATTGAATCTTTTCTGGAAGCTATTCCATATCATCATCATGCAAATGCATTAAATAAAGGTCCAAGAATTGACATTGCTTTCTTGTACCTAAAACCCTGCCCACTAATTCCAAAGTCAAGTGTACCTTAACTTCCCGCACGAGTCTTTTCAACTGCAACCAGAATGTCTCTCTATGAGATGTTGTCTTCTTCATTCTCATAGTAAATGACTCCACTATCTCAATCATTTTCCACCACTTTGTCTTCATCTCAACATTCCATGACCATCTTGGAACATGCTATACTTTTAAGTTCCTCGTAGCCTATCATCCTTAACATTAGTCAGGCATATAAATCAATAGCCTCACTTCTACTACAACAATCCTATGTGCATATAGCAGCCTTATTGCTCAAAAGCCTTGATGCTGCATAAATCTTACAGTTTCATACTTCACCTTGACCAATCTTCAACAAGTGAAGGTCTCTGAACACTGGTTGTTTGCAAACGCTGAGATTTCGGTCTTCCAAATAAAACCATTATCAAACTCATTTTAGTTGTGGGAAACAACTGATTCAGTGAATATGAACCATAGCTTGACATCGATATATTCTGAAATTTGATATTTGCTTGCTTATTTTACTTATCTGACTTCGTGCACTTACCGCAACCCTCCTCCATGACTTGATAGGCTGACGTTTTTCTTGGAACTTACACATTTCCTTGCAACCACTTACTTAATACTTGTACTCAGTCACTTCGTACTTTATTCTCTTTTTCTTTCTGGTGGGGAAAAAAAGCCTATTTAGTCACCTTCACCATCTGCACCAACATCTGATTATGACATATAACACTAGAAAGAATCATCTACTCCATGAAATCAGAAAACAAATATCTACTATGACTTCAGGAATGCATATGCCCACAATGGACGATCTCAACCTCCCATTCCTCACTGAAATAAACAGTTGATCTAACTATCTACTTCCAAATATCAACTGTTTTAAGCCAGAACATATATTACTAGCATTTGTACAATAAGGAGATGATAAAATTACAAGGTCTTAATTGTAGATACATAGTTTTGAATCTAAAAAAAGCAAAATATCTAGGTATAAACTTGGTCTCAAAGTCATGGAGTACAAATGATGTCAAGTTGTCAACACTGAATATAATGATATTTACTAAAATAAAACATGGATGGATGATCACATTGATCCATTATAAGTGCCACACCTCGGCTACCAAGATTGATACAAGTGAGAGAAACAAGAACAAGGAGAATACATGCCTGTTATTAATTGTGCCATCCTTGTTATAATGCTGAGCTGCCACAAGCTTCCTACCAGGGTCCTGCAATTGTTGCCTCAATGACACCGAATAAACTAAACACCATAGGTATAGATATTTAGCAGGACAGAAAGGCAATTTAATCAGCAAGATATCATAAACACATAACATGATAAAACTGATTTAAACTGATAACTGAACTCACCATCACCCGAGTGCAGCCCAATGAGCAAATCATGCCCATCCTTAGACCCGGCATCAAAGGCATGGCAAATAGGGTTAGAGTTGCTGAAGTGGATGGACTTGATAGGATCCTGAAAAGCAACACATCAAGAGATGATCCGACTGCACGAGACTTCACAAACCAACAAAGAAAAAGCTGATCGGTGAGAACCTTATCCTGCGAGTTGAGATCACTGATGAAGATAGTGTCAGCGGCATTGAAGATAAGGTACGTGCCCTTGCCGTCGTAATTGGACGTGGACTGAGAGCTACTCGATCCAGTGGACGATCCAAGGGACCCTCCCATCCTGCTGCTCCCCGAAACCACCCGGCTGACGCCATTCCCACCGACGAAGCTAAGAGCCCGGCTGCCGTTCCCAGCCCCGAGCAGTCTCGCTGCCGCCGACCTCACCCCTCCTCCGGAGCTCGGCGTCGACGGCGTGGATGGCGTCTGGTTGGCCGGTTTCTCCTTCAAATAAGCGATCGTCAACTAATAAAAAAAAAAAAAGAATCCAATCTTTAGCAAAACACGGAAGCAAGAGAGCGAGCGAGCAAGCATCAAAGGGGGCGAAACCCTAGCTCTAGGCCAAGAAGTGGGTACCTGGGAGACGGCCTTGCCATGGGAGTAGTGGAGGACGGCAGCAGGGTGGGTCTTCTCGTATTGGAGCTTGTAGCGGCCCTCGGGTGTCTTGAAGTAGGTCTTGAGGCCCGGCGATTGGGCGTTGATGGCGGACGAGGAGGTGGCCATGATCAGAGGCTCAGGGTTTTCGAGATCAACGGAATGGAGGCGATCGATCGAGTGATCATACTACTCTACTTCTTCTCCGAGGATTCGAGATTAGAAGTGATCAAGAATCACACAATTAGGGTTTTGTCAGAGGAGAGGGAGGGAGACGCGAGCCAAATGAAGGGTCTCGTCGTCGTCTTCTTTGCTGCTACTGCAAGCCCGACGGCCCCGGAGGGGAGGAGGAAAGGGGGAATCGAACGAGGAGTCCGGGATAGATTAAAAAAAAAACAAATTAAGCGAGTCCTCGTTCGATTTCTCGGTAAAACAAAGTGATCGGGTTATACGGCCGTCTTTTTCCGGTGGAAAATCACCGCTGAAAGCATCTAGACCGTTCATTCGATGCATGACGAATCTGGTTCGTCCATTGGGACGTAACTTTGGATCCTTTCGGATGGTAAGTCAACGATGCCGCGGAGCACGTGCGCCTCACCCGGATCGGACGGTCTAGAATGCGGGGTCGTGGTTTGGATGGTCAGAGATGGGTAGTATATCCCGGGAGAGCTGTAACATGGTGGTTTCCATTGATTGATGAGGCGAGAGAGGGGTCAAATCTGTTTTCTTTTTTTTTTTTTTCCTATTTCTAGACTTCTATATTCGTCTGATATGGACTGGCGCCAGAGTGTCACGTCGGTTACAGACCGCAGTTAGTTTGTGGTTGTCAAGCCTAGTGACATATATTGCACCGTTCAATGAACGTGACCACATTTCGCAATACCAGAAAACTGAGGGGGACTGCATCGTGACCTAAAGTGACATAGTGTTCGATTTTTTTTTTTTTTTTTCCAGCTAGATGTATGAATGGAAATAAAATGATTGAAAAATTAGGAGAACGGTAAAGCAAATGACCAAGGGACGTAAAATCGGCCTCTTTTCGATATGTATACGAATTCAAATGTGTCTCTTCTTCCAATTCACTTTATTCAGTGGTCCCTTTAGTCATCATTGTTGTTATTGGCTTTTTGAAGACGACAACCTTTTTGCATGACACGGTACTAATGCTTTATCAATCCACGTGGTTTTCAAAAACTTTGGTGCAATTGTCAAAGATCCCTGGGGTTACATTTGTGTTGAGTGATTATCAGTACTATAACCCTACAAACGTGAAGCATGTACCATAGCGTGGCCATGGTCACGATATATGAGTTGGATCATGTATAGAATACATTAAAAATTTGTTAATCTATACCCAACCCAACTTATGTAATAAACATATTAATAATTCAGATCCAAATGGATTATCTAATTGAATCTTCAATGAGTTGAAATAAGTTAAATGAGTTAAATGGTCACGTGTTGGTCAAAAGAAAAAAAAATAAAAAAATAATACATGGAGCCACTCATATGTGCCAGTTTTTTTTTTGTTTGAAAAAGAAAAAAAATATATACATCATTTCTATCGTTCATACTAAATTTTGACCATAAAAAGCTAACATGCTATCTCTATTAATGTCATGAAAATTAAATAACAGTGATGAGATGTAATTCACATTAACACTTGAGTATAGGGGCAAAACTCAATCCAATAAAAACAAGTTTTCTAGTTATCATTTTTATAATTTTATTATACTGATGATTTGTAGTTGGCAAAAGTTTAATAATCAATAGTTACTTATTATGATTAGTGATTGGCAAAAATCTTGACAACTAAGAGTTTCTTATGTCATGTGATATGCACTAGTCTACCATACTTAGTACTAATTCAAAAAAAAAAATATTATTATTATTATTATTATTATTATTTACTGATTGAAGTCTGTATAAATTTATAGAACAAGATTCCAATCTAGTATCTTTAGAGCTATAAGATATAAAAAGAACAGCTATATTTGAACAAAATATCACTTGGTCATGAAAAATCAATTATTCGAACAAAATGTTTTTTAAGTGAGAATGCAAAGCTTATATTATCAACAAACTATTATAGATGTAAAACATGATTGCATTCTTTAAAAGGAGATATTGAATTTACCTAAATATAACCTGGACCCAATCTAGTTCTTCGGAATGTAAGACTCATGCCATGACTACATGGGTCAGTTTAACTAAGTGACATAAATCGGTAAGTTTTCATGTGAAGGATCCTTATTTACCTGCTATTTGAATCATGGATCAAAAATCTAAAGAGGTCTTATCAAGACAACCCACATAATGGAAGATTGCCAAAGCAAGAGAAAAAAATGGCCACACTGAAAGCTATACTTAACAAGTCTGAAAGGGTAATCCTTTGAGATTCATACTAGGTTAAAATGATGAGATGAAGCATATTTTGAAACCACTAGAATTCTAGCAAGACTTCAAAAGAATGTGAGGTGGTGTTTTGACTTGCAAATATCAAAATAGCTTAAATTTGTATTGAGGAAACCAACTTAGTGCATACAATCTCAAAACACTTCACTAGCATTATCATAGTCAATATTTATATATGAAACCACATCCATCTTATTTTATTCCTTAATATTAGATGCTAGATGAAGGAGATAAATTGCCAATTTATCAAAAGATATGATAAGGTTAAAGATGTTCCAATATTTATGAAAATGTTGTTCTACAACCATTGAATTAAGGACATTGTTTTCTTTATTTTTAGCTTATTTTGTATATTTCTTTCTTCTATAGACTCATGTATATGAGTTATAAATCCAATAGGATTTAGGAATATTTGTACTACTTATTTTAATATTATTTTTTTTCAAATAGATTGCATCATATGGAAATTATGGAATGAATATTGCCATCAGGTGATCTCTCTTATAACTATTTTCTTAATGTAATTAGGAGGAATCAATTATAAAAATTGATAAAATTTTTATGAAAATTTGCTCTCAATTTTCTTGAGCAGTGAGAGGCTAATTGAGAGCACATGATACAAGATTAAACTTTGAGAGAAAGCTTTGGGGAGAGTCGTATTTTTTTGCATGAGAATTGTGGAGATGAAGATGTAAAGTTGAAAGTCCAGCAATAAAGAAAGATACGAGGATTTGGAGTTATCCTTTCTACTATAATTTTGGTATCCACTTTTAAAACTTTTTTTATAGTTTTATTTTCTATTTTTTTTTATTTAATTCAATACGACTAACTTCTAATTTTGAATTTAATTTTAATCTGTATTCGTTGTGCTGCTTTGAACTTATATAAAATTAAAAAAAATATACATAATCACTTACCTCTATCATTTTTCTCTCGTTAGCTGAACATTAATTTTTCATCATTAAATCAAACCAAACCAAAATCAATTTAGCCCAATTGAAGACTAATTCAGCAAATAAATAGGTTTATTGAAAAAGATAAATATTTTAGAAGCTTTCCACTGAATGCTGGTGGATTGATATTTTCTTTCACATGCACAGAACCATTGGACGCTAATAAAATATACAGCATAAAAAAAAAATGAGTTACTTAAACTGCACTCTTTTTTTGGGGGTAGAAGTGATATTTAACAAAAAAAAAAAAAAAAAACAAAAAAAACAAACAAACAAACTGCCAAGCCCGATAAAAGTAGAAGCTTCTACCTTCAAGCGATACCCTGCGTCCTGTTGCCATTTACCAGAAAGTATACGAGTGTCCAATCAGCCGCGTCGTTAATCCCTCTCTCTCCTCTATCCTTCACCGGCCGCTATATAATTCGGGAAACATAACGCTCGCCATCCCACCTGTCCTAACGCCTCCACCCATCACGCCCTCGCGCCCTAAATCGACAGGGAGAGATCGCTCTCCCAGCCCCTCTAGATCTAACTCCACGCGCGTATTAAAACCCCTAAAGATTCTGTGTCTCTAGCGGACCTTTGAGCATTTATTGTTGTCCATATAAAGTAGTGATGGATCGAGGTCCCCTCGCCGAGGATTATTGGGTTGGGGTCAGGACCGACGGCAGAGCAGCGGCGGCGCCGCGGCGGAGGATGGCCGAACCCCGGCAATGACATGGCTGCCTCCGCCAGCTCCCAGCACCGCTGCGTCTTCGGTCAGTCATCGAGAACCACTTCTTCCTTCGATGCATCGAGAACAAATAGTTTTTTGGTGCTTTTCTTTCCATTGAATCTGTGTTCTGGGAGTATTATGGTCTTGTTGTAGTTCTTTCTTCGTTTTTCTATGGATTCACCAAGAAAAATTCGATATTCTTTCTATTTTTTGATATTCTTGTTGCTTCCTATCTCAGTTCCGGAAGTCTTGAAACTATATTTGTCGTTTGTTTTGAATTTATGGCAGTTGGGAACATACCTTATGATGCCACGGAGGAGCAGCTGATACAGATATGTGAGGAGGTTGGCCCCGTGGTGTCTTTCAGGTCAGCCGCCTCTTAAAACCCTAAAATTTTGGTGTATTGGAGATCAACCATCAAACCTTTTTCTTTTTCTTTTTCTTTTTTTTTTTTATCTCTTTTCTTTCAAAATGCCAGTCTGTTTCGTTGGATTTCAAGAACCGCCGAGTTACATTTAAAGTAGAAGTCTGTGGTTCCTTGACCTCGCTGCACTGGGGTAGTTAAGATCATTATGCTTGTCTAGAAAGGATCACTCAATGTTTGATATAATTTCTCTCGAGAATCTCTTCTTTTTTTTTTTTTCCTTTTTTTGGTCAAACTGACTGGCAAATTCTATCGTCCTCTTTTTTATGAGATCATGGTTTTTCATTTCCTTCGCAGCTTGCACTGGAGCTATAGATTATGAACTTCTTAAATTCACTTTCTTTTTTGTCTTCATTGTGGAAAGCATGCCTTTGCATTATGTGGTGAGTTGCTGATAATGTGATCAGCCCTATTGGCTATGCTTAGATTAATAGGATTGCTCTCCCAGATAGCTTAGGTGGCATTTGGTGACCCAAATTGGATCACCAAGCTGATCTTAGATCACTGATGATCCTTATCCTGAGGTAATTTGATCCCGATAATCCAAGATCACCATATTTGATATGTTGTATTCTAGTGATTAAATATTTTTAGACATCCATGAGTAACCTGTTTGATATTCCATGGGAATCTAAGATCACTGTCCATATTATGCTAAAACTATGCGAATATATTCCATAAAAATATATATATTAATCATATAAAATATATTATAATAAAATATTAATATGTTAATTATTAATATATTCCTATAAAGATATATAATTATTATTATAGAATAAATATTTTTAATTTATACTTAAATATATTTTTGATACTAATATTTGTTTTGATTAGGAGAATAAGACAAACATAAGTAATATATTAAATAATTTCATTATAAATATAATTAGAATAATATATTTCAACTATAATTTAAAATTATCCTTGAATAATAATATGACAATAATATGATTAATAACATATTATAATATAATATATATCATAAATATGGTATATAATATCAATATAATATAATATAATATCATATCATATCATATCATATATTGATATAATATATTAATGGTATATTTGTATATATATATTTTTTTTGTTGAATAGAGGGGCACCTTTGTCCTCAAATTTTGGATTAAGATCACTGCCATGGGGTGATCTTGAATGCATGACCTTAAGGACTAGTATTTCATCACTGGATTGCATAGTGATTTGAGAAGCGAGGATGATTTGAGATCACTGTCACATGGAATTCTCTGATGCAACCAAATGTAGTGATCTCATCACCTCTATCTATATCACCCTTGATCTTGAGATAATCACCCCATATCAAATGCTTCCTTAAGGTTTGTGAAGATCTTTTAGTTTGTACTAATCCATCTCTGTTTTTGACTTTTCCTAGGAGACTTTTTGCTGAGAGCATGTATAATTTCCTTTATTAACAAGAGGTTATGTAAATAGGCAAATTAAGTAAGTGTGGATTTGCTATAATTTTTGTTAGTGAATGACCACTTTTTAATAGAAGTGAAGCAACAAATTTTATGTCACAAAAGTAGGTTGCTACTTACTAACCACGGGAGCCAACAACCAACAATATGAATTTTGAATTCTGAGTTGGAAGTGATCTTCTAAATATCACAACCTTAACTTATCTCTGGCTATAAAGACACTAGTATCTTGTTTATCTTACATATACTGAAAATGAGGTTTGTTCTAAAAGAAGTACATGGAGCACAACTTCGGTGCCAGTATGCATGAAGTGGAGGATACAGTTGAAACATATTTCTTTGGCTTGCTACTTTAAAAATGAATTATTGTCTACTTTTAGTTCCATTCCCTTTTACATTGTTTCACTTGTTTCTCCACTACCTGCACTCTCAACCTTTATCTTAACATATTCTGACCACAAGAACATTTCCAAATTTGCCTTATCTCATCGTAGTGTAATATCATTTGTTAGTAACATAAACCATGGTTCTCTTGAGTATCAGGATAATTCAGTAGTTTGGTAAGCTATTGGAGATTCCATCCCTTGTTGTAGGCTTGGCATGACTTGAAATCACTAATTTAACCACAACTATTTCAGACCCTTGTCAGCACATCTTCATAAATGTCCCTGATAATTTTAGCTACCTTTAAGCTTTATGTCTTCCTCAGTGCCTACCAAATTTTGTCTAGCAATACTGTATAATAATCTTTATAAAAATCCATGAGGTTTATCTTCTTCTTGAACCTCTCCATCATTTGTCTTGGCAAGAGACAGCATTTATTATGGCATAATGCAAAATTGGCTTTCTGAAGTTGTTAGTATTTTTCTCTTAGCCCTCTATTCATCGTCCTCCCCCTTATACATAGCCTTGTTTACCATTCTAAATTTTAGAGCAGTCGATGTACCAATACATGCCACCTTTATGTTTGACCTCTTTCTGGATATTGCTGAATAAGCCAGCTAAATAAATTTGACCTAGTTTCCAATGATTTTTCATATCTCAAGTGGTATAATTTTTGGCCCTGCTACATTACCACTTTGCCTGCTTTGCAAAGCTGTTTGTGCCCGTACTTCACCAAAACTGAATTGCGGTATATTTACCAACTTATTGCTTGTCTTTATTATTATAATTTTATTTAGTAGAGCCCTCCCCTGATTCTTTTCTTTCTCATCCTATTGTATTTCTGAAACATAATTTTTTTTATAAAAAATCTTATACTTTGAGCTCAATCATATAGTTTTTTTTGCAAGCTACATGTTTTACTAAACTTCCTAGCTTTTCTTTGTCCTTTTTAGATTTTATATATATGTTAAATAATTCGACGTTACATGCTTTTTGCGATTCTTTTCCTTGATTACCTATCACCACTCATAATTCCACCACCTTCTTTATCTGGTCATGCATTTAGGTTCTGCTAATAATTCTATAATACCTAAATTGATAGGATTCCAAATGATATCACGCAATCCTTGATTTCTAGTACCCTTCAATATTTGGTCTATAGAATATCATGGTTTGCTGAGGATGAGCCCTGGCAAAATGGTAAAGTTTCTCCATCCTGACATGGGCTGTCGCGGGTTATGAAAACAGCCTTTATGCTTGGTGGTAAGGCTGTGCACGTTTGACCCTCCCCAAACCTTGGGGTGGTGGGAACCTCATCCACTGAGAGGCTCTTTTTTAGAACATCAAAGTTTGCCCTTTTGGAACCCACAACCTTATTGTTAGCAATGTTATAGTTTAATAATATTATGTTTCTGTTCCTAGAATACACATTTACAGGTGTCCTGTTTAGCGAGACTTTCATTTTATCACCTTACAAACTTTGCATGCTGATCTCTTGTTTCCTTCTTTAAAAAAGGGGAAAAAAAGGTTTATCTGACATATTGCATAGGCTCATGAAACTAACTGAATACTCAACTTTCTTTCAACAAACATCAGTGAGTGTCATTGTGTCATCCATCACTGGCTGACAAGCTAAGGTGTGTCATGACTTTCTGCATACTAATTTCTGACATACTGTTCAAGTGACTAATCAGAAGATAGTGCAATGTTTGTGGCAGCAGAAAGTTTAACATCTCATGGATGGATGGACCTGTTCGTATTGTTCATGCCTATGCTAAATAATGATCTAATATTTTGATGCAGGCTAGTATTGGATAGAGAAACTGGAAAGCCCAAAGGTTATGGGTTTTGTGAGTACAAGGATGAAGAGACAGCTCTTAGTGCTCGTCGCAATCTTCAGGGCTATGAAATAAATGGCCGTCAGTTACGAGTTGATTTTGCAGAAAATGATAAAAATGCTGACAGAAACAGAGAACAGGTCCAATATAATTATCTACATAGAAGATGTATTTGAATTCTCTATTCCAGTTACCTTATCTGATAAACTAATAGAATGGGGATGGATGTACATTTATCTTTCTGATCGATAATTTGATTTCTGTGCTATTCTTGTCAGTTAGTTTAACTACTGCTATGAAAGTTGTTTTTTCAGAGATATGTTTTGGTAAACAAGTGCTACCACCTTAAGTCGACTTTCATTAGCATATTGTGTTTCATAGGACTCCGATCACATTAGCTTATTTATTTCCGTTGCCATAGTGGAATGCAAAGGTTTTATTTTACCAATAGGAAGGAGGACTTAAAGTGCATGTTGATGATTTTTTTGTATTGAATTTTGGGGAAAAATGCATGTGGTAATTGTATGTATGTTTTATAATTGGCTCATGGTATGACTAATTGGATATCTGATATCTAAATTTCTTGCTCTGCAATAAAGTGGCAAATTATCATAATGATTGACTCTAAGATGTGTTTTCGTTGCAATGATCAATCTAGATAAAATTGCAACTAGTCTTTATTATCATTCGATGGATGCAAAGTTTTTTTTTTTTTGGACAAAAACACAATTTTATAATACTTGATGAGGAAACCTTTTCATATGTAAATTGGTAACTTTTGTTGCAGGGTCGTGGTGGACCAGGGTTGACATCAAGTATTGGTTTGACTTCCTTTCTCTCTCCCCTTTCTCCGCTTCAGTTCAGGGCCTGTTTAGTATCACTTCTGTTTTCTGTTTTTGTTTTCAAAATCTGAGAAGAAAATTAAACTAGACTGAATGTACCTGGCTTTTTGTTTTTTAAATTGTTTGCAAAACCTTTAGAGCTTATGGAAGCAAAGATTTATTGCTTTCAAACAAAAGCAAAAAATAAAAGTAATGAATGGCAAAAGTTCCTCGCAAATGCTATCTTCAACATCAATCTCCATGTGGTATTTCTCTTATTTGCATGGGAAACAAAAACACAAAAACAACAACAATACTAAACAGGCCCTTTGTTCTTGCATTTGTGCTTTTTCAGGTCTTGAATTTTGCTTGCAACCATTTTTTTGCTAACGCTCTTAATGGAAATTTGCAGATGCTCAGAAGCAATTAGGTGGACCCCCTATCCTTGGGGATTCAAGTCTTCATCAACCTATAGGTCCGCCATTAGCTGCAACAGCTGCATCTCTGATGGCTGGAGCTCTAGGTGGAGCTCAGACTTCTAGTGTCCAAAGTGGTTTACAAAGCCAGTCTGGAATGGGAAATGATCCCTTGACCCATTATCTGGCTAGGATGTCTAGACGCCAATTAAGTGAAATTATGTCTGAGATAAAGGTCATTCTTTCTGCTCTCTCTCTCACATGCACGCATGCGCGCGCACACACACACACCCTGACTCATTATCTGGCTAGGATGTCTTGACATCAATTGAGCCCCCCTCCCTCCCTCTCTCTCTCTCTCTCTCACACACACATGCCTACCATAAGGTCCTGACATTAGTTTGATTATAGGCTCTGGCTACTCAAAGCAAGGCACTGGCTCAACAACTACTGCAAGGGAGTCCGCAGCTACCAAAGGCTCTCTTTCAGGTTGCTTTTTCACTTATTCAACTTTCAGAGACCGGAATACATTTTTTATATTACGATGGTGAGCTATTTGCCCTGAGATTGTCTACTGACTGATTCAAGTGAGGATCATTATATCAATAGGGAGGTTATTGGTTCTAATTAATAAATAACCAAGCTTTTAACAAATCTTGAAATATTCTTTTCATTTGAATCGGCTTATAATGAACCAACCTGGCAACTAATGGTAGGAATTTAGAAAATGCTCAGGACAGAAGGTGCTTCTTGATGATGTTCTTGTTTTTATATGACTATTTTATCATATTATGTTTTATTTACTTTCAGATAACATTGGAAAATTTTATGTCCATGTCAGATTTTCATTCCCCACAAACATCAGTTGTCACCTTAACAATGCATACTTCTGGTTTTTAGCATTTTCCACAACTGGTTTATGCAATTCAAATTTCAGATTTACCTTAGATTTTTCTTGCTTCATCATCATTCTTTGATGTGATGTGTGATTTTATTTAGTAATTGCTTATTACTTATATTTGATAACCTGAAAATTTGGAATTTGGTGCTATGTCCTTGTTGCAGGCACAGATAATGCTTGGCATGGTGACACCACAAATGGTCTGTCTCATTTCGCTCGGAAGGGTGCACATGTTTATTTGGTATAATGATATTGAGTTTGTTTAACAACAAATGCTGTTGTAATTGTTTGGCTGCAGATGCAAATGGCCAATAGTCAGCGATCATCAACTTCGGCCCCCCAACCTTCATCTCATCATGGCCAAACACCTTCACAAATGGGTGCACTGGTTGGAATGTTGTCTAGGCTACCTGAAAGTCAGATGTCCAATGTACCACAAAACCCAACAATTTTACATCAATCCGCAATTCCACTGCCCAATGTCCCTGTTCAACCTCCATATCAGGACCCTGTGCCACCACAAACCCAAGCTCTCCATCAGGGAACAATATCAGGCAAATCTGGAGCTACCATAACATCATCAATACATCCCCACCCTCTCCGTTGCCCTTCTATTCAGGCAAATCCACCTTTACCAGCATCCAAAGGTCTCATACCACAGATTCAGCCCCCTCTTCTACAGCAACACCCTAGACCAATTGGAGCTACACCTTTGCCTCATCCCCAGCTGGCACTCCCGAACACAAGCATCCAGCAATCACTTTTGCCTCATCCTCCAATATCTCAGGCAAGTCTTGTCATTGTTTAATGCATAGTTGATTATATATGCTTTCAATTATAAAAAATATAATGATGGGCATGAATCCATGTATGACTTATAGTTCAGGCCAAGCTTTGTACTATTGTTTATCTGATTCATGGCTATCCATGTTATAGCAATGGTATAGGATGCATGTCGGCAAGAGCATATACTGGGTGTTGATTTATTTAATAAATTGATTTTTTCCAAATAATTTCCAGCCTATCTGATTCTATCTTCTTTATTATTGCTCAGGACCAGCATAGACATATCAGGTGGTATGTAATTTTACCATACGTGCTTTGAAGAAAATAATACTTAGTTCTCATTGTCAACTATTATCTAGTTAAAGCATCCAGTTGTGTTGCATGTTTGCAGCACCACTAATTAGTATCAACCATATTATTGATATTTGCTATTTTCTTACCCATTGTATCTATATTGTTGGATATATTAGGCTCCACTGGATAAGTTGAAGAAATGGACGGGCAAAAAAGTAACTTTGAAATGTGGTGTAAAATCTAAGTTTTGATGTGGAATTTCATTTTTACAGGACTGAGCAAAAGATTGCAAGTACCATTTGCTGCTATTATGCCATACTTTTGCATGTTTGTTTCAATTGTTTTAAAGAAACCTTATTTCCTGAACATTCACATAATTCAGAATATTCCAGGGCTCATCTATGTTTACATATTGGATTTGTCTAAATTTATTTTGGTAATCGCATCCCAATTTTCCTTGCTCTTTGCTGAACTGTAGTTGTATAACAGACTGGCTCATCAAATTACCAATTGCCATTGGGTCAACTGGAGATGCTTTCAAAGGAAGTCGGCACATCTGCTTTGGTTAGCCATGATCCAACTCAGGCATCCAGAACTAGCACACAAAGTTTGGGCGTGGGTTTGATGGAGCAAACAGGAATGCCAGGTGATACATTAGAATGCATAAGTCATCCTTCAAAAATACGTAGACTGGAAGATGGAAGTGGTGCTCCCCAGTTGATGAATAGCTACTCTACTTCAAGTAAACCTAGTTCAGCTCAAACAATTGGTACTTTCTCAGTATCTGTGAGTCAAATGATAGGTGTTGATGGGCTGCAACATTCACAGAAACAGATGCCTCAGGTATTTTACTCATGGATATTATATCAAGAAGTTCTGGCTTTCTATTGTCATGCCAGCTCTTGATTGTTTCATAGGCTCTTGGAGCATATTTTTTACATAGGTCTTGCATGTTTATTTTATTTTCTGAACTTTCTTTCATTATCTTATTTTCTGCTTCATGTCTTGCCTTCATTTGAACCAACATGTATCTTGACTGTTTTCAGTGTATCTGATAGATAGGTACATGTAAATTTTACTGAGAAAATGCTATAACAGTCATGACTATTAAATCAGCCAAAAGTTCTAGAACTGCTAATCATGGAACATGAAATTTTAGTTCATGAAATCTGCGAGAATTGTTATGGGAGCAGCCTAGCAGGAGCTAAAGTACAAATCAACAATGGAAGCAAAGACATGTAAGGGATTTATCTGTGAAGGCTATATCTTAATAGCATTTCATTTCTTTATATTCTAATACTTAAAAGTTAAAACAAACTTAATATACTATGGTCTTAATCCATCTAGTCTGCATGAGTGTAAATGAAACCATCTGTCAGAAAGAGTTCTTCTGGGGTTATTATTGTTGTTGTTTTCGTTTCTTTAGGTTAGGACGGAGGACTGTGTTAATATTTGCAGGGCCTTGTACGAAGTTTTAACTAATTTTGCCATGGATTTTTATTGATTTACTGGAGGCCATTAGAGTGATTTCCAAGGAGTTTCAGAAGGAGTGATTTTGTCTTGGGGATAAATTTGAACACATTTTCTGGTAACACACAAAAAAAAGGATTTGAATGACTTACAGATTTTCATATGGTCAATTTACCAATTGGCAGCTTAAAAGTTGGGGAACGGTGCTTGCTATTACAGAGGAAGGTATGTTCCATGGATGATGTATCTCCAGTTGATATTTTGTTAGAAACTTAGAAATATAAGTCTGCTGCAGATCAGGGTTCGGATCTAATTTTTGTCTTCCCTTCACGGCTTTTATTGCTTCTTTCATTGGACATATTGTAGAAAAGATTATAGGTCTAACTTGATTTGAACTTCAGCAAGAAATCAGCCGTGTAACAGAAGAAATTTGTTTCAGAGCAGAGGAAGATTATATGGAGGGATGAGGGAAATAGGAGAAAATAAGAGAGAAGGAAGAAGATAAGGATAAAAAAGAGAGGAGGATTCTGCAGACTTTTCATTCAAAATTAGTTCCGACTAGAATGCCAGTTGTCTGGTTTTGCAGTGAGGCTCTAATGCACTTTAGTAAACTTAATCAATTAGCATCTTCTGTGGATTAAAACTCAAAAAGGAAGAACTACGCCTGTGGAAATCATTCCTGATTTGTACTAGTTGGGGGGCAATTGCTTTCCTGATTGAGTCATTTTGGGACTTGACAATCAGACTAAAAATCCTCTGAGAATTCGACTCTAAAGTTTGCTAAAGAGGTAATTTCAGGAGGTGCCCATTTCTTGCATGCAAAAAGATCCTCTTGCCACATGGCACAAGGGGATTGGTATGACTAGTGGGAAGTGATATAGGCACAGGGATGGTTGAGTATCGAATTGCCAATGCAGCAATAGACAGTTCTGAAGACCTTTTCATGGGTGCTAATAGGTGTTTCAAAGCATCTCCCTTGCTGAAAAGACTACTTTAGGACTTTGCCTAGGATAAGAATGGACCAGCTATTAATCTTGATGGAAATTTTCTTTACCCATTTCTCTAGGTAATCTCTTATAGACAATTTTTTCTCAACTTGTTTCACTATAGATAAGAAAACTAGCTTATAACCCCATGCCATCCACAGGATGCGATTTTTTTTTAAAAAACAATATTAAAATGAAGCTCCAGATGTTGTTGGCGTAGCAATTGTAGATGCCGTGGTTAAGGTCGGTGTTAATGCGCTCGGGACTCATGTAGGCGATGGTGCTGATGGAGGAAGCTCCAGATGTCGTCGGTGTAGCCGTTGTAGATGCCGTGGTTGAGGTCAGTGTTGACGCGCTTGGGGCTCATGTAGGCGATGGTCCCGAGGAGTTACAGGGTCCATGGTCTGTGCCAGGATCCAACTGACGTTGAAGTCAGCGATCTTTACTTGGCGGGCGGAGTTGATGAGGAGGTTGGAGGGCTTGATGTCGCGGTGGACGATGCGCTGGTGGTGGAGGTAGGCCAATCTGGCGGGCGACGTTGGCGAGGAAGGGTTCGAAGGAGATGCGGCATCCCTCAAGGGAGCCACCATCCATGTACTCGAGGAGGATCTGGATCTCACTGGCGTGGTCGTACATGCCGTGGCATCGGACAAAGTGGGGGTTATTGGTGGTGCGAAGGATCTCGATCTGGCGGCAGATAGCATCCTCGTGGTTGCCAAAGACTGACCTTGAGGGCGTAGATCTAGCTAGAGATGGCGAAGTATGCGAGCGTGAGATGATTGAGCTCTTGCATCTTGTAGTCGGACGGCAATCTCTCCATCATCATCTCTAAGAACAACACGTGGCTCTCCCTCTTGAACTCCAACCCTTTCATCCATGGCCGCCAGTAGGAACCTCACACCATGAAACATCGGATCTACGGAACTCACACAGACTCCCCCGGTCCTCCCAATTTCTCTCGTCTTAGATTTACACCAGTGGCCAGATCTGCGGAACTCGCATAGACTCCCCCGATCCTCCTAATTTCTCTCATCTTAGATTTACACTATCTGGGTATCATGTTGGACCTCACTTCCGTAGGTGGAAATATGGGATGTGATTGCGCTTCCGCCATATACCACCAAAAGCCCCACGTGTCAAATGGAGGCTCTACCAACGCATATGCCTCTGTTTTAATATATGTATTTATTAGATATGACAATGATATTCCAGGTTCATAGGCTTTTTCAAACAAGATGTATTTCGTATAAAAAATAATATTTAAAATAAATAAGAAACTTGCATCACAAGCAAAGGGTGGGTGAAAGCCATCTTTGATTGCAATGATCTAGGATGATGATGGTCTGATTAAACTAGGACATTGCTGCTTTGAGCTGTACCAATTTTCTTTCATTGCACTCCACTCTAGCAATCATTCGTGTGATGTCATGGACCATATCATATTATTGAATTCTAGAATTCAATGAAGTCTAACCATGTTTTTCTTGGAGGTTGATTATTAGAGGATGGATTTTAGATATCTCAAGCAACATCCTTGATCTCTCATTGGACATGTAGGACTAATGTCAAGGTTCATCATATTGGTGCATATTGCCCTATACTAGTTAAATGGTACCATGTTGATACAGGATTGAGACTCAATATATCGAACCGATCTCCGTACCGAGCATACTAGCATTGTATTAGCATGGTATTGATATGGGATCCAATACGGAGATTGCGGACCTTGGATACTTCATATATTAAGTTTTTGAAGTGTTGGCACTTCTAGACACTTGAACATGACATGAGACAACATGTCCGAACACTTTGAAGTTTGAAGTATCTTACTTATATCAATAAAATTTATTAATGTCTGACACTCTTTTCCTGAGTGGCATGAGGACTCTTGGTTTCAAGTAATCAACACTTTATGCACAATGGCATAATGGTTTTAGTAAAACAGCCCTATTAAAGAACACCCCTAAGGCATTCAATGTATGCCATACTATACTGAACCGGACAGTATGGAGTGTACCGACACTCGTTATGTCAATACTACCACATTAACAGGTTGGCAGCAGTATGGCATCCAGTATTGAGATGGCGTACCTTGGTTAAGAGTATTGCATTATTATCTTAAATGGTGCATCAACATCTAGTTGGAGGTCAAACTCAATACTCTATGAGAACCTGTGTTTTAACAAAACTACTTACAATTTTATTTCCTAATAATAACACCTTCAAATCTACCTTTTTTGCTTCACTAAAATGATCTTAACCACTCGTGAAGACCCAAAAAAAAAGCACTATACACCAAGTTGGTTATTGAGATGGAGAGATTATAAGAAATTTGGGGACCAAATTTAGAAAGTTAGGTGATGACTAAAATAGTATACTTAATTAGTAAATGAGAATAGGAGTTACAAGCCATGCCATTAGCATTTCCCTTATAACAAATGCCGCTAAGGTATTTGCTAATGTTTCCCTTAGAAATAGTTATTGCAACTATTTATCAACTTACATATTTGAACACATTCTTAATTAATTTTAGGTGTATCCAAGAAAACTTAAATAGCATAGGAGTTGAGATAGCTAAAGTACACACAATGGATATGTTACATATGTACTATTTTGTGTGTGCGTGTTTATATATGCAATATATTCATGCACTGCCATTTTTTGAAACTTGGGGACACTAAAATGTGTACATGTACAACAAAGATATGAGGAGGCTTTCGTAGGAAGATGTACTTTAGTTTGCACTGAAGGCTGTAAGAAAGACCAAGGATAACATGGAAATAGGTTGTGAGCAAAAATATGGAGAAAGTTGAAGTAACATCAGAGATGGCACTAAATAGGAATACTTGGTAAATAAGGATCTACAGACCCAACCACAAATAGTTGGGAAGATGCTGGATGGTTATGGTTACGGGGATGCCTTAACACCTGGCTCCCTTCCCAGGTGTCTAGGTAACACTACAGATAATGCTTGATCAGGAAGGTCGGTAAAGACTAGATCATTGAAGTATTGAATCTTGACCACTGCAATTGGACAAGGGCTTAATTTTGATTTAATGGTCCGATCCTTATGCTCATTTGTGGGCTGGCATTTGATACTCCAATTGTAGGGAATCATTGAATTGATCTTCCACCATGGTAGCGGAGGATATCTTTGACCATAGTCTCATCGATCCACAAAGTTTCAATCATTGGTTCTTCAATTTCAGCAGGATAAATTTTATTGCTGTTCCTTGGCTTTCACTTAACAAAGGCGTTGCACCTCATTGAGAGCTTCTTATGTGTCTTCTCCACAGCATGATTAAAATTGGTGCGCTGTTCTTCATGCTGATGAGAAGCAAAACACTAGCCATGATGCTATTTCCTGCCTCTCAAGTTTCGATATCATGCTGTGCATGGGCTAGGAAAGGAAAAGAAAGCAAAGAGTAGGGAAAGATATCTTTAGATGTAGGGAAATTTTGAAGGATCAGGTTTTCTTTGATACCATCTGGTGTCGCTCCGTTTGAAGTTCAGGCTACAAAATATGAAGTTGCTGCAGATTAAGTTTCATAGCTGGTTTAATCTGAACTGTGTGGCTGTTTTGTGCTCCTCTTTTTGGGCAAGTAGTAGAAAAGATTTGATGTCTAACTTGCTCTAAAATTCAGCTTGCAATATGCTGTGTAACAGCAGGTATTTTTTACAGCTGAGAGAAAGGAAAGACTTGATGTCTAACTTGATCTGAATCTCAGCTTGAAATATGCTGCATAACACAGGAATTTATTACAACAGAGTAGAAAAGAGCAGCCTAGTGCATGAGGCTCCTGCCATTGTGGGGTTTGGGTGAGGTTTCTGTGATTCGAACCGTGACGTCTGGGTCGCAATCAAGCTGCCTTACCATTGTGCCAAGGCTCGCTCTCAAAAAGCATTAAGTAGAGGGATGAGGGAAATAGGAGAGAGAGAGAGGAAGAAAGTACATAAGAAGAAGAGAGAGAAGGAGGCTTGCGCCTTTTTTTGCAATTATTATACCAGGTACAATGCCATTAATTTGCTTGTAATGGCCCCCAACTGGCTTAACTGGTTGCCAACCTTTCCTTATTAGGATCTTGGAAAAAGCAAGACAAGAAATCCTAAAACAACTGGAAGAAATCATTCCTAACTTGGATTTTGGATTAACTAGCCAGCAAGTGCTTTCCAGATTGAGTCCTTTTGGGACAAAACAATAAAACTAAAATTTGAAATAAGAAATTCTAAAACAGCCGGAAGAAATCATTCCCAACTTGGATTTTGGATTAACTGGCCAGCAAGTGCTTTCCAGATTGAGTCCTTTTGGAACAAAACAATAAAACTAAAATTCTCCCAGACTTGGACACCTAAGCTTTGCTAAACAGAATTCCTTATTGACAGATTGCATATAAGATCTAAATCTTAACTAAATAATTTGTATCTTAAGTAGGGCCAGGTCAGAGAACTGCAATGATCAGGGAACTGGGAAGAGACTAATTAAGATGGTCCATTGCTTTTTTTGAGCTCCGTCAATGAGACTAAAGCTCTAACCAAGATATAGAATGACTAGTTAACATCAATGTGAAGAAAGCCTACAATGTATTAGGATTTTATTTAATTTTATCACATCGAAGTTATTTTGCAATCCTCATTTATCGAATCTATGGTGGTGATGGCAATGTCAGTATAGGCCCCAGGGCTCTCATCTTCGCTAATTTTTCTTATCCATTTCTTGTGCATGCATGGGTGGTATGCGCCGAATGCGAGTTATGCTAATAGTCCACTTGATTTCTCTCCTTGGTGCAGCTTACACCAGAAGTAGAGTCAGTTCTTCTGCAGCAAGTACTGAGTCTAACACCTGAGCAGTTGAGTTCACTACCTGTAGAGCAGCAGCAGCAAGTGCTTCAACTCCAACAGATGTTATCAATGAGCAAGTAGTGTAACTGTATACTGATCCCTCAATGCCCTCGGCCAAGCATGGGCAAGATGCATGGACACATGCACAAAGGCAGGATACCAGATCTATTTCAGATTTTCATTTTCCATCAAATATATTTGTGCATGCAGTCTTCAATGTATAAATGCGATGAGAAAAGCATAATAGTCCATGCAAGGCTCGCTTCGTTGCTTCAGTGTAGAGTACAATTCATTGCCATTCAAGGAAAAGCATGGAGCTCTCTTTTATCTATTCTTGCAACTTTGCACCTGTGTGGATATACCCTTTTATTGTCCCCTGAAATTAATGCAAAGCAGTATCAGATGGAAGAAGATTGAACCTACAAATTTTCTTTAGTGGTGTATCCCTGCTTCGATCCTATCTATGGTAAGCCCTACTTGACCATCATGGTTCCTACGAATACAGGTTTTGGCGGTTTTTGATGCCTCCAGCATCCACATGGTTCATTTTAGAAGTAACATT
This sequence comes from Elaeis guineensis, assembly GCF_000442705.2. NCBI lineage: Eukaryota > Viridiplantae > Streptophyta > Magnoliopsida > Arecales > Arecaceae > Elaeis > Elaeis guineensis. The sequence goes on from NC_026001.2 coordinate 7,061,981, forward strand.
GCCTAGTAAAATCTGGAATATTGCAGGTTGCATGATCATATTGTTAGGCTTGTTTGGCTTTGAACTTGTTGGCATCTGGTGATAAATGCAGTGTATCTGGGTGGTTTACATTTTAAGATTAATGAAGTCTTTTTGCCCCCCCTGTTTGATGGAAATAATGAAGTTATCATATACCTGACAGACGTTATGGCATCTGTGAAGCTTGCAGCATTATTTCCTGTCTGCAGTCAAAACCATCCTCCAGAGATTTTGGGATTGCCGTTTGGGTTTTATTATGAAATTTGATTTTTATAATTTATTGGGAACCTTGTTGCTTGCTCTCTCGTCTAGTCTGGATCATCTGTTAGGGTGTCTGTTGGGAAAGTCTTGGGTTATGAGAAAGGTCTGATACTGGTAAAGAGATGGTATTGCACTTTTCAATTTTATATCTTGATTGTTTTCTTTGGATCAACTTTGGCAATTGATGTGTTTTTTTGATTCACACTGACAATGATTGTTTTTATTTCACTTTCTGATGATTTGCAAATGCAAATCATCAGGATGACGAATGCTCTTTTACATGCTTGCAATTTCTTCTTTATAGCCCACAGCTGATAAACATTTGACCTTCCATAAAGAAAGCTGTTGAATAAGAGCTAGGGCATATTTTGTCCCAAACATATAGCCGGATCAAAATCAACTCAAGAATCGCAAAAGAATATCATATGAAGCCCCAAAAGAAAATGCTCATATGAGGAATTAAAATAATATTTGTTCTACAAAATACCAGATACCATCTTGAATCATGCTAGCATACTACCCCAATCAACTAAAGTTTCAGGATGGTTTTTATAATGGAATGCCGGAGCTCTGTGACCATCAGATGTGACTGGTTAGAACCAGAGAAAAGCTCGAAAGAAAACCCGATGGCAAAAGGGTATCAGGATGTTATGAACTGAAAGTTCATCTTTAGTCTTCCTTGTCTCCTGGTTGATAACCCCTGTGGCTTTCACTCTCTGCAGCAGACCTGTCTCCACCTTCATCCCTGGCTTGAGTTTGTCTCGTCTGAGGAACATCTGCACTTTGACCGGTCATGTATAGCATAAGCATGAGAATAGCAACCACAAAGACAATAAGATAAACTGTTCTGATGCTTATTAGTGAGTTAATGAAGCCAATCAATGAAGGGCCACTAATTCTTTTCTCTATCGTTCTTCCTTCTCTATATCCTTCAAGAAAGCGACTTATCTGAGACCCTTGATCCTCATCTTCTAAGCTTTCTGAGCCTACAACCTAAATGAAAGATCATCCAATCAGCACATACATAAGAAGTATGTTGAACTGTTGTTTAAACTAGCTACTGAAGGAACAGTCTGTGAAGAAAGAGATAATAAAAAGCTCTGTAACAGCATGGTATGTGAAGCAGCACTTCTATACATGAACAGCCTACAACATTACCAGTATGCAACCAACATCCAAGTCAAAAAAGCACTTTTGACATATGAAAAATTATGAACTTCACTTAAGGATTTATTATGCCAAGAATAACTTGAAGGACCAAACTAAGCTTTCAATTTATATGCTAGCAGCCAGGAGAAAAGTGCAACCAACACAGTAATCTAGTACAGAAGCAAAATACATGCATAAGACAATGGACGCATGCTAGATATTACCTTAGCCTTGTATACATTGTTTATCTCACTTTGCGGAGTATATGGTTCGATACCAATTGTAATAGACTTAGAAAATTAAATCCTAAAAAATCAGGTCATTATTTTGACAAATGTGAGGGAAGACAGGACAAGGCCAAATGCTGTATATGCATGATATTCATGAGGTTCTTCCTGGCTTTTCCTGAACAATTAATACTCAGTTTCTCCTTCCAACAGCTTTCAGCTCCAATTTTTTGGGGATGCCATTAATTTTATGTAGCTAGCAGACCATGTATTTATTATATCTAAAGAGTCAAGTATGTATTCGGAAAAAGGGCAAATGGTAACACAAGTATATAGGGGAAAGTTATGCTGATAGATACATGAATAATTAAGGAAGCCTATGACTACTTACAGTTCTATACTTTTTATTTTTTACAATTTACTAAAAACAACATACTTCGGAATCATAGGGATAGCAAATACTTTGTGGAGCCCTCCAGCCCAACCACCTACTTCTAATATCAATATATCATTTTTCACAGGACAGCAAGTATGTGAATCCCATCAAACACAACCTTTATCAGTTTACTAACTGATCACTTCCTTTCACCCCGCTCTGGTCAGAGCTTGATTGTCAAATAAATTTGAGAACTAACTAATAGAATTATAAAGCCATGTGGTGAAAGAAGAAGATTAGAGTAATATAACCATTGCACAAAGTTGAGGATATGTAGCTGGAAATGTGGTATAAACAGAAATGACAGTTTTGGTCCATAAGGGATTTACAGTATGACGAATTAATGAGTTGATGAAGGAAGGTTTCTTGCCATGTATGATATGCACAGAATATCTCAACAATGAGGAAAGAACAAAGTCTCAGTTGACTCAACTCTTTATAAAGGTTTAGATAGGTGGAGGCATAAGGCAAGGTGTACATGCTAATTACAGTGAGATATGAGCAGTGTGTTTGGAGCTGCACAGCCTACCAATTAATATGGATCTCATGTTACCTTTCTCAGAGCCCAACATACACAACAAAAATCTGCAGTCATGTGGAAAAAAACTGTTTCGGCTACATTATGAATACCTATGTTGGTCAGTGCCCATGTGTTCATGCATTTATATATAGCTAAGTTAAACATATATGATAAGAAAAAAAGACACCCAAAACCCAAGAAGGGTGAAGGCAAGCATCGCTTTCAGGGCAACAAATGATTCACTGGCTGCACATCAATAATGAAAAATTGTTAAAGTTGATGTAATCCGGTGCTAACCATTATAGCTCAAAATAAAATGATGGCAAACACTCACGGACATGTAACTTTACTTTTTCCTTTTTTTTTTCAAGAAAAAAGGATGCTATGTTCAATTCAAAAAAGGATGCTAGTTTTCGTTCACATCTTTATGCTGATTCTACTTGAGGCTTTAGATGTATCTTGCAAGCACACCTCAATGAAACATGAATCAACAAAAATTTAGCTAAACTAACTCAACAACAAAGGTAACCACACAACTGTGCAGCATCATGCCATCTAATATATAACAAGAAAGGTCTTTGATGGCAGTTGAAAGGTGCTTGCATACTCGAAAAATCATATCTTCTAGTATCAACTTGCAGAAGGTGATGCCTCTAGATACATATATAGAAACCAGGAGGACACAGTCACCAGAACAGCTGCACCTTAGCTATTGATACATGTACAATGTTACAATACAGATTATGTGCTAGCAGATTTGCAAGCATAACAAAGCTGGAATGACGGTTATCAGTCAATACTTTTACTAACTGAGGGAGTATTAGCATTCTATCACATATTGATAAGTGGCAGTATGGATATTTCTATTGATCTTGTATGAAGAATCATGATGCCTAAGAATCTAAACAAGATCCACTAAGAAGATGGTAACCTAATCCAATTGAAAAAAAAAAAAAATCATATGATGAGCAGAAACGGAAGTAAATCTATAACAAAAAAGAAATCAACCATACATACAGTCAATTAAGCACCTAAAAGTCATTAAACAATATTTACCAGATGATAGTCTTCATTCCTGTCCCAAACAAGCATTATAGGCATTTTAAAACTCCTAGTGATGTCGAACGTATCGACAAACTCTTCAAATTGCTTGACTCCAACATATCCAAAAACTAAGTCACGATTTGCAGATGCAGCTGCCCTCAAAATTTTAATCAAACTCAAAGATTTCTCATCTGTCTCATCCTCCATAATTGTCAGCACAATTTTCCTTTCATCATTGGTCAACAACTTGAGTGTTTCAGGGTTAATGGGCACAGTAAGAGGCAACTGGTTTTGCCGTATAAAATCTTCCAGGAATTGCCCTGTAAGTTGAACCAAAGGACCTCAGAATACTGTATGCCATGGATGAAATGCTATATTATATGTGTGTTCAAGAGAAAAACAAATAGGAAGAAACAGGGAAAAACAGGGAATACATAGTCACTGATCCAATTTAATGCATGAACATGAATAAAGAGGGGGGAGGGCGGCAACAACATCAAGAACTAAAAACTGAGGAGAGCAAAAAAAAATGCAAGAATTTTGTGCAAGAAATTGCTGAGGACACCTGTATCAAAGTGCTTAAAGTGTGTCGAGAAAGCAACATTTAAATCTATAAGTGAATGGCCTTAACATGGTCAGTCACAGACACAATAATGAAAAATAGGTATGCAGTCTCCTCTATTCCTTGATCTAATCATTCAAGCATGCACACAAAATTTGACAAGTTATTGGCTAGCCTAGCTTTCTAACATGCAAAGTTATATATCAGGGCAACCAGATGAATTAACATTTCAGCCTAGATTACCTTGCATGGCCCCCATGTCCATGCCCAACCCATGTGAAAGTCCTTATTTAACTCACCTTCGAAAGGACCATAGAACACACTTTGCTCCTTATATTTGGGATGAAGAGAGACGAGTGCTGGAACTTTGTCAAAATCATATGCTACCATAATGTCCTCCGAGAAACCTTTTGCTATGGAAAACCATGCTTTTTTCTTGTATTTAACGGCTAGTTCAACAATTACAGACTCATCCAAGCCAAAGCCAATAAATATAGGAAAGTGTGTGCCAGCTGCTTCAACAAAACCATGAATTGCAGAATCTGACTCAAGAAGAGAAACATCAGGTGCAACAAACTTCTTTAGAAAACGAACAAGCAATTCAGCTTTCCTTGGACCAGTGTACTCAACAGGTATACCATGCATAAAGATCTTCAATGTAGGAAACCCACTGCATGTAGAAAGCCAAAAGGAAGAAAAATGTTCAATACGCTCAAGCTTCAGCATATTAATTGTAAAGGAAAATACTGCACATTACCTAAAGGGTCCAAAAAAAATAAGGCATAAGGTGCATACTCTATTTCATGTTTGGTAGCAAGTTTTCTATACTTGTCAGCATTTATCTTAGCAATCACAATGGGTTTGTCCAGCCCAGCTAAGATTGGAGCAGCTGCATCTAACTGCAAGTTAATAGAAAACACATCATCTCTGCCACTTCAAAATTTAGTAATACAAGATAATATTTTGTCAGTGGTACAAAATATATGAATCCAAATCAAGAATTTAAGATAATGGCTTCTAAAGAGCATCCAACAGTCTAATATAGAACGGACTGTACCCAAGAAGGCACCATCAAAAGCGATCATTTAAATGGCTCAGAAATCCAAAATTCTTTACCATTTATACGAAACAATACATCATTCAAAAAGAAACCTTAAGTAAACAGATTAGAGTAAGTAAAAACATATGGACCAAAACCAACAGAAATACATTCAGAGAAAAAGCATAAACTCCTAAGTTGTTACTCTAGTAGTATCAAGTAACCAAAATACATTTGATGCACAGTAAACCATAATCACCTCCCTAAAGGTCCTCATTTCGAATATTTGCACCAAAAGGCTACTAAAGGACAAAGCTTCTTTAATCTTTGAATAAAATTATTTCATCAAAATCCACACTTTTGTCTCACCAAACACATATTTAGGCAAAAGATCACCACAACCTCCACTCTATTATTTGTTCAAGTTTCAACCAGATCGAGCAATTAATTAGACCGTAATCCATCCATGCACAAAATTCGAAATCTAGATATCTAAAAGGAAAACAACAACTCCTAAAGCAAATACAACTCAGCGATCTATTCTTGCATGCTCCAACCAAATAATTTTCGGATCTTGGACTAATCCGACCAAATTCCACAGAAAAACACCATCTTTAATCTGAGAGAAGGAAATGGGAAGGAGAGAGATAGAGAGAGAGGGGAGGTATGGGGGTGACCTCGGGGGAGAGGCGCTTGCAGTGGCCGCACCAGGGGGCGTAGAAGTCGACAGGATGTAGTCGAAGGCGGCGATGGCGGAGTCGAAGTTGGATTCGTCTAGCTCGATGACGGTGCCGTCGGTGGGGAACTCGTGGGAGGCTGCGGGGGTGAAGGAGAGCGACCAAACCCTAGCCCAAACCCAGATCAAGAGGGGCAGCAAGGGCTTCGTCCGGTGGCGGTGCGTCGCCATGGCCTTCGCTTCTTTCCTCGTCCTCTCGGTGTAGATGGAGACCGCAAGGTCGTTGGATTCGGTAAGTTGCCTTCGCCCTTTGTTCCTTCTCTCTCTTGGAATGTTGACAATTTTCACTTCTTTTGTTCCCCATTTGGCTCCGGCATTATTTATTTATTTAAAATATCTATGTCCGATCTTCTTTGTGTTAAGAAGAGAGAGAGAGAGAGAGAGAGAGAGGATAAGAGTTACAAGAAAAAAAAAAAAAAATCTAAGTCTAGTTATCAAAATCAGTTAAATAATGATAATGATTTAAGGGGTACTTTGGAGATTTTCAAAAAAAAATGAAAACCATCTGATGATTGTGAGAGTATAAGTAGTCTACAAGGAAAAAAAAAAATTTAAGTCTAGTTATCAAGATCAGTTAAATAATGATAATGATGATGATTTAAGGGGTACTTCGGAGATTTTTCAAAAAAAAATGAAAACCATCTAATGATTAAAGATTTCAACCCTCACCATTTTTTGGGGTTTAGGGGCATTTGGACGTGATGAGGGGTCCGTTACCAAACCATATGATGCCCGTAACTGAATATGGATAACAGTACTCCAAATGGAGGCTTTCATTAGGCACAATAGTCGGACAGAACACAAAGAAAGAGAAAACAACAACATGGTGATATATACTAATTTTGTAGCATGTCAGCTCCATGTTATATATCCTTTTGATATCATGGGTGCATCAATTAGCATGGTGATATATAATCACAAGCATCCCCCCAACAAGAGAATAAAACTGGCATCCATCACATCAAGACATCAATGCCTCATCAAACTGGAGCAAACATGAAACAGAACCAGCAGCTGATTGCATTCATAAGAATAGCTGAAGCCAGCATTCCATTTTCCTTTATTCTCCAAGCTAATGTTCAAATTGGCGCATGAAAAGGCTATTAGGAACAAGCAGGGCCCAAAAGAATTTGGGTGTTCAAAAATACACCATAAGTCCATTGGCTCATGCTAGGTTGATCAGGCAGCAATACTAACAAATTGAGATGCAGATCAAATCTCAATTCAGACCCCATTCACAGAAAAAAACAAATGCATCCAATTATTCATAGTACCATCATTTAATTATTATGGAAAACTGAGTCTCGGATTAGTCACGACTCAGGAGCAAACATTGCTAGGATTATCAAATAACAGAAGGAAACATGCAAAGACTCGTTGCTTCCAGCGTGTAGAGTACATCATCCAGACGCCGTCTTCCTCTGCTGGAATATGACGGCAATAACTGGAACAGCCGCACCAATGCTGAAGGCCGACAGAACCGCGAGTGGTATCTTCAGTTTTTGATGCTTCATACGATCCAGGTTGTACATGTGCTTTGCGTGCAGGTAGTATGCCTCATCATGACCATGCCCTCCCATTCTCTTCACCCCAGTAGCATGCAGCGCTCGAGATGCTGGAAAATATAAAAACTACTTGTTTCAGAAACTAAAATTGATGAACCAAACGATCTGAAGCAGTGTCTTATCCGCTGACTTGAGTCAGGACCCAAACAAAACAACCAATATCCAATCTCCGTTGGATAACACGAGTGAAATAGGCGATCAGGTCATGAATTTACTCGTATTCACCCAGTTATGACAATTGTTAGCCAATCATTAAGATGGATCACCTCAAAAATGATATAGGATTCAAGGATCCTCCACAAAATGAAGTCGCTTGCTAGCTAAATATTTAATAAATAATGATAGATGGCATCACAATCAACATCAACAGCACGGTTGCCTCTAGAGTTACTATTTTACATAATGATTTTTTAAATAATATGCAAAGTTGCAATTCTTTGATAAATTTTGCCTTTTGTAGAACATTTACATCAAAGTGGCCATACGTACCATCCAAGAGAACAGAAAAGTAGAGAAAAATACAAGAGCTACTCTCTTGGATTGCCCAAATCGCATAAAGTTGCATAAATGCAATTCAGTCCATAATTTTTCCATCGAAGCAAAATAAATGTCAACAAAGAGCAAATTATAAAATCAGAGAAAATAATGGAATGATCTCTCAACCATTTTGCTTATATTTTCATAATGGTTTCCCATGCTGAGAACCAGTAAGTTCAGCATTCAAATGGCTCACAGTATATGCTGATGTAGCTAACCTCAGAGCCTACCATATGAAACAATCTATGAGATAACAAATACTTGCATATTGATCAAACATCTGCATGCTAAGCATACTAGAAGAATTTACAAGTTATTTAAAAAAAAAAAAAAAGATGACGAGTTGTAAACTAGAATTACATATTCACCATTTTAACAACATTGTTCTTTTTATACAAGTCTCCAAACTGTACTTACTCTGTATGGGTAACTTTGTCCCCAATTGTGGAAGACTATTAAGGATCCAGGAAATGGATCATCATAGCGTAATCCCAAACCATTCTAATAGCAAAGCTCCAAAGGATACAATGATTCATGATACCAAGTCATGAATCTTCCTACCAGTACGCAATATCTATCAAGGACTAAAGTTTGTAAACTACCAGGGATTAACTGATGAGAATGCCTTGAGACTATAATATAAAACATATAAGAGGTTGATTCACTGGTTACAGCATGCCGCATGAACTGGAACTCTTCTGGTTACTATAGCTTACAATTTTTTCTTCCATTAAGAACTTCTTTCACATGTCACACTGCAGGTAGGCCACATCAATCCACATATTTTTACATCTATCTTGATATGGAAATAAAGCAATCCAACTATATTCCCACAATAAAAAAGAATTGCATCTGATATTTTGTCCTTGCGTTTCTAAAACCCTTGTGCTATATACAAGATCCTATGTAACACATTTCATTTTTACTTTATCAGGTAAGCATGGATTATATTAAGTCCTAATCCCTATCACCTAACCATCCATAGTTTGGTTCTAAATGCTCATTAAAAATAAATCACAACAAGGGCACCATCCAATAAAGGATAGATTAAGGCATGTGCTATGTACTCTTCCACTCTCCTCATGATGCATATGCCTCTTACTAAGAAGTCAGAAAAACCTAACCCATGCACCCCAAGGCACCTTTCGAGCATCTTGCCTCAAAATGTGAAGCAAACTAAGCTGAGAAAATACTTTTAGTCAGCAGTAAAACATCTAAGTTGTGATATATGAGAAGGATAAAGTGGTCATGCTGGCCCTGAAACACCACAATTTGCATAACTCTGCTATATTCAAAAAAATAAAGGAAATAACTAATGAAAGGTTCATATAGAAGAGTCCTAGAATTATGTAGCTAGATCTTTTAATCAAACTTGGTTAGGTTCAAGTTCCATTTCATGTAATGTAGTCATGCAAATGCCACAGGAGAATGAATCTCCCAATTAATGCTCGAGTTCATGGAAAGAATAGTCCACCAAAAGCATGTCTTCTTATAGTATTTAATTATTTATCTTCATCTGCCAAGGAATATGAGATGTCAGAATGACCATTTTCTATTCCCGCACAAATACAAAAATCTATAAACAGCAAGGAGATGCAGCCAACCAGCTAATGGTGGGCCGAACTATATTTACTCTGAAGTGTGTTTATAAGTTGTTAATGAATTATATTCCCTTAGCAATTTTTGTCCTTCATTTGAGTTACTTAGTATCAAAATTTCATTTATTTGTTCATATAATCACGGACATGTAGTGGTGTGGATACATCTGTGGCAGAGAAAATGATAGAATTAGAATTCGTCCCTCTTGCATGAAAGCTCTATGCAAATTGCAATCCATTACATGGAACCACAGAGTACACAACTTAATTTGGTAAAATCTGGGTGCAATATACAATCCTAATGACTGACGAAACTGTTGAGATTTGATGTTATCAGGAAGTTCCCAGTATTCCACATGTCCTTCACATGAATCAGCAATAGTTAAATATACAACTGCATCAAGTAAAAGAATATTATCTAAAATACAGTCTCTACCAAGGATCAAGCCCATATTCTCCCGCTTAGCTGCCAACCACTTAGCCACAAAGGTAACTTTGACATTTATGACATAGTGGTGTTTTATTATACTTCTTTAAAACACATTCACATCATAAAAACAATATATGTCATATGTTATTTATTAATTCTTTTTTTATAAAAACAAATCCTTTATGCTATGATAAAAAAAATGAAATATTACCTTTTGTCTTCATGATATTTCAAAACTTTGCTCTTTAAAATATTCAAAAATATCAATACATATAACATATTCCTAAAACTATACATAACCCTTCTCACAAGTTATCTATAAAATATATTTTTTATTATTTTTATATGATATAATTTTACTATAAAAATTAATTTCTAATATTTTTTTAAATTTTTTTGATATAAATACAATTGAACCAATGATCAAGATATTTAGTTGAATCAGTTTAATAACAATAATTTAGACCCTCACCCATTAATTGTGCATTGTGTGTGATTTTGATATTGGATTCCCTTTACAGCTATGTCATTCATGTTGGTTTTCATTATTAAAATCCACTCGAAATTCAACCTATATCTGAATAATATCTGATTGGAAAGAAAAAAAAAGTAACTGACATAACTAACATCCGATTTGTATCCATATCTGTTTAGAACAAATATCAATACTAATCTTGATATCCATTTAATATCTATATCCACTGAAAAATATGGACATGAATATGGATATACCAATGTCTGCCCCATATCAGATACGCTTTCAGCCCTATAATAATTTGGATGATGTTAATGATGTCAGAATGTCATGTGCTTCTCGACTCGTGAAGAGGTATAATCAGTAACATGGATTTGGTGTTTAAAGAATAATAGAAATTACAGATAAAGAATGACATGAAAACACTGCAATCATGAAATTCATTTCTGAAAATTCCAAAGAACATAAAGATCCCCAAAGAATGGTAGTATATCATCTTGCAGATAAACAGTATAATATTTATCAATCATCCAACATTACATTTGCATATTGGTTTCAAAAGTTGGCATGAACTCCCTTATTCTACATGCCCAATAAAAAAATCTCCAAAAATATTCAGATACTGAGACTTTTAACTCTTGAGGTTGACAAAATCTGAAAGGAAGAGTACTCGATCAGATCTTGAAAGGATGACTTGTCTGAAGAGGCATAATTCTGTCTAGCTAGCAAAGCTACAATCCACGTTCTAATGCTCTGAAACCAAAACCTAATTTTGAGAGGTAACCTCGAGCTTAGAGGTATATAAATACACACACACACACACACATATACATATACATATGTATATATATGTATATGTGTGTGTGTGTGTGTGTAACACGATCTTTAACTTGAAAAATGAAAGCCAATCTCTGACCATGTTTATATAGTCCCAGAGCTTGTTGAAACTTGAAGGTATTGTGTGGACACAAAAGCTTGACTGATCATCATTCATACTTCAGACGAACATCCTCACACGTATACAGGATTGGCGAGATGGAAGAAACTTTCATAGAGAAGTCCTATCTATCTTTCTAATCTGCTTCATAGAGTGAAATCGACCCACAATAATCTAAAAGAGACCTATCAGGACGCTTCACCATCAGGACATACTAGTGCCGATAGAACAAAATGATCTCTATACTAAATGCGCAAAACTGAACAAAGACGTAATGAGACTACTTAAGCATCACAACGCAGCCTGCTGGAAAGCAGCGCATATGAATATCCTAGAAACATGATATGATTTGGGAAAAGATATGAAGAGACACCCAGAATTCAGCAGCTCCAGTACACAGTCGTTGAAACCTAACAAAAAGCCAAAAACTATAGTTTATAATATGCCTGCTTCTCTGCTGCTAAACTGAAACTGCAATAGCATTAATGGTCTGGTATAAAGTCATTCTACGGGATAGAAACGCATGCGAAACACCCGGAAAATTTACCAAAAATCACACTGAATCGGGAGCGAATCTGATGCAATAATCACATGAACTTTTTAGCGTTATGTTTCACCACTCCTGAGTAAAAAACAAATCCATAACATATGCACAACGAATCTACCAAAATGACAATGGATCTTTAGAATAGGGACCGTTTACTCACGTGATATACTCACGCCCTAACATTAAATGTCGAAGGTTTATCATCTTTCATACAGATCCATCCAAAAAAATCCTTTTTCGGATCAAAAAAAAGACGTAAAAAAAAAAAAAAGCATCCACGCCTGACCGAAGTTAGAAAATCGCCAAGAATAGAGAAATCCGTCAATAGAATATGATCAAAAGAAACAGGTGCCCGAACGAGCTAGCAAATAATAGGTATTAATCCCAAGGTGAATAAAATCACGGAGCGTGAAGGTGAAACAAGACGTCTCTATGTTTGATTGGATCGGAGGAGATCAACAGATCGAGTAGAAAAAGGGGAAGGCATTTACAGGATTTGGAAAGGGCGGCTTCGGAGGATGTCAACAGCTTGATGCCGGATCGGAGTCCACGGTTCAACGCCATGGTGGTCGCCCGAAGATCTCCCCTCTCTCTTTCTCGCCGGCGACGCTATGGAACCCTAAGAGTGGCTTGTCGACTAGTGGACGAATTAAAAGAATTTTCTTTTGGTCCGAATTAAAAAAATATATATAAATGGAAAATAGGACAAGTGATTAGAATCCGATCCGATCCGATGATCGGATTTCAATATTAGACTCAGACTCAACCTATAAAAGATCGAATCGAGTCGGATTAGATTCATGATCAAAATGTTATCTATTAGAAGGTTATATATATATATATATAGCTTCGTGTTGTGCGCACGTGTCAAGCAGGTCGTCGGAGACCGACGCTCCGCCCACGAAGTATTGCCCGCTTTGGCTGGGTCCGGACCGGGAGCGTGCCCGGTGGTCCCACCAGGGGTTGTCCCGCCCGGCGTCACGCAGATGGCCTCACGGTTTTGTCCTTGCATTGGGGTTACCCGCAAAAGGCGCCTCATGAGGGAAGGTGTGCTCGTATCCCTCTTAAGCACATGCACACACCAGAGTTGCCCGATGTGGCAACACTTCGTTAATCGAAAAAGATGAAAGATGTAATACAAATATAGAGCACGGTCTGCTGCAGTACAGTCAAAATAGCTCCTACAGCACTCATAGGACTGGATTTGGGGCCTATTGCTTGCATTTGCTCGTATAGTCTAATTGCTTCATAACCATATCCATTTTGAGCTAACCCATTAATTAGCATGGTCCATGAGATTTGGTTCGGATGCGTCTCACTGAATTGCATCTGTGAGAACTTATCTTTGGCCGCATGGACCCATCCACTCATTAGAAAACCCAAAACAACCGAATTCCATGAGACTACGCTTGGAGGCACACTCTCCAGCTACATCCCATGGAAAATTTTCAAGGCCTCCCCACTCAGGCCATCAAGTCTCTTGAATTTGAATACGAATCCGTAAGGATATTTGTAATAACTATATCTAATTCCAAATTATTTCTAATGCAATGACCATGCCCAACTTGGCCGAGTTCTGGCATTAAGGAATTAGGCACAAGCTGATAAGGTAGATGCGAGGGATACAGACTCAAATCTAAATTTCTTCCATATCATCCGACAACAATTGAGGAGGGCTTTTTCAATCTGTCCATCTTGCACATAAGTCGATGTCAACAAGTTCCCGGACACGACAACCATATCTGGCGGAAGATGACCTCTGCCAGTCCCAAGTTGCAGTAGAAGTTCGTGATAGAGCTACCCAGAATGTCATCAAGCTCTAACCCATGCGAGACTACGATTGCATGACCTTGTCTACATTCATGAAGAGCTTGTAAATTTGCTGATGGAGATAAGAAGCTTGCAATTTTGACCCGAGATGGCTGAATACATGTATCATAAAATAGTTCCACATCCTACAGGTCCAAATATCAAGTTCGGATCAGGTAAGTCACGGAGGATTAAATTTAAATTAACACCGAAGACGAAGGGGGTTTTAGTCGGGGAGAGTTAGGATAAATTTGATTGGATGGAGTTTCATTTTGATTCTGATTTCAGAATGAAATGAAAATGATTCAATTTATTTAAAATTTAAAAAATAAATTAAAAAATTTAATCATTCTGATTCTGTTCTCAATTTGAATGCGATCAAATAATTATTAAATAAATTGGATCAAAATTTAATAAACACACATTTGATTCAAAAAATAAAATGGATAATATTTTAGGACCCGATCCAGTTGTATAAGTCCTTTAAAGTGGATTGGATCGGATCCAAAGAGGTTAGGTGATGAGTCAATCTGGCCCATTTGCAACGCCAATTAACTGGGTCTTGATCAAAGTAATAACTTTGCTTGGGGGTTCCACGGTACGAGCCCTATATTAAATTCTTACTGGTCCATACCAGGCGTGCCGGGACTAGCGAAAAATTAGAGTAATAAATGCTGTAACTTCTTGTCGGGTCTAAAATGCGAAATAAGTTTCATCCGTTAAATTCGAGCAACTCTGGACAGAGAGTTGACAGGTAAAGCTGTTCGTGGTCCGAGCTTGAACGTAAAAATGTTCAATTTTAAATAAGTCCGGTCCGAAGCCGAAGTAAAAATGAATTTAGTATAGTTCTAAGCACCAGCATAGATCAACTTTACTCAGGGTCAGTTCAAAGTTCAAACTTGGCATGATTACTATTAGATGAAAGGTCTCTTTGAACGAGTATTGTTGCGGCCAATCCCCTACCATCCAATCATCGGTGTCACGCATCTATAAGAAAAATCCTCATTGATCGGAGATACCTCCGATGGGATCCTCCGACAGTCAAGTCAGAGAGGAGACTAGGCAACAATGGAACTCAGCGAGAGGGAGAGAGAGCTAGAGAGCTCAAGAGCTTAGAGACGCTTATCCATGCTTGAGAAAGCTTCAGATAGCTTGTTGCTTTACCCCATTTTATAGTGGAATACGGTATGGTCCCGCCATAAATGATGCAGAGAGTTATCAAATCATCGGAGACTGTCAAATCGGCGTGGGTTGTCAGGTCATCAACCCATGTCCTTAGCAGGACAGCGCCCCACGACGGTCGTACAGCATGTCCTTGGCAGGAAAACAGCCCATAGCGGTTGTACAGCATTTGGACGGGCTGGCCGACTTATGTCGGTATTCGACTGCCGGGTCATCGGGTGGTGACTCGGAGATATCGTCGGCTGATCTGGTGCCTTGTGGAAGTCGGACGTCTGCTGCCACCCCCGACAGTGAGTCGGTGATATAGGTTCGGCCGCTCGGTCAGTCGGACGTCGGCTGCCACCCCCGATAATAAGTCGGCGATATGGGTTCGGCCGCTCGACCAGTAGGGAACAGTATGGGTCTGTTCAGTCGGCATACCTTCGGTCGGATATTGTTGGCAGCCATTGTCGGAGTCGTCTGTCGGAGTCATTGTCGGAGTCGTCCGTCGGTCCGATCGATAGAGTCGGACGTCGGTTGGACCAGTCCGAGGGTGAGTCGGCGTACAGGGGTCGATATATCCCAACAGTTGCCCCCCCCACTCCTGAGTCTGGCGTCATGTTGGCCCGTGTGAACACGTGGGCGACGACTTCGGATGAAAGGAGTGATTTTCCATCACGTCATGCCCCGATCGTAGGTCGGTGTCCTGACTGTTGTACAGGTTGCATAGGATCCGATGGTCGAGAGTCATCCCGACTGTAGATCGAGCGTGCACGTCAGTCGGATGTCGGCCAACCTCCGAACGTAGCATGTCGACATGATCATTTCGTAGAGTCCGATAGTCGAGTAGTGTCCGACGTATTTGGATAGGATAATGATGACAAGTCGAATATCCGTTGTCCGACCCTTGGTCGGACGTGCACGTCAGGATGTATGATAAGCGATGGCAAGCCGAATATCCTTCGACCGATCGTGACCAAGTCGGTATGTCACAAGTCGAATACTCATTGTCCGGACCTTGGTCGGGCGGGTATATCGCGGTGCATGATAAACGGTGGCAAGTCGAATATCCTTCGACCAGTCGTGACCAAGTCGGTATGTCGCAAGTCGAATACCCGTTGCCCGGACCTTGGTCGGGCGGGTACATCGCGGTGCATGATAAACGGTGGCAAGCCAAATATCCTTCGACCGGTCATGACCAAGTCGGCATGTCGCGAGCGCGACTGCGGTCGTCCTGGCGTTTTGCCCTTCTTAGTCGAAGCTAAGTCGGCAAGTTAGCCAGCCGCGTTGGTCGAGGCCCATTGCCTTCAGAGACCGAGGCCGTCATAGATTCGGTGAAGGAGACGTAGATTCGGCGTAGATTCGACGATCGAGATGTAGATTTGATGATCGAGCCATCGGTTCGACGATCGGCGATCGAGTCGTAGATTCGACGGTCGAGCCGTCGGTTCGACAATCGGCGATTGAGCTGTAGATTCGGCGGTCGAGCCATCGGTTCGACGATCGACGATCGACGATCGAGCCGTAGATTCGGCAGTC
Organism: Elaeis guineensis; assembly: GCF_000442705.2. Taxonomy (NCBI): domain Eukaryota; kingdom Viridiplantae; phylum Streptophyta; class Magnoliopsida; order Arecales; family Arecaceae; genus Elaeis; species Elaeis guineensis. The sequence continues at coordinate 7,078,571 of NC_026001.2, forward strand.
GAGCCGTCGGTTCGACGATCGACGATCAAGCCGTAGATTCGACGGTCGAGCTGCATTGGTCAAGGCCTTTTCCCTTCAGAGGTCGAGGCCGTCGGTTCGGCGATCGGCGATCGATGATCGAGCCGTAGATTCGACGGTCGAGCCACGTTGGTTGAAGCCTTTTGCCTTCAGAGGTCGAGGCCGTCGGTTCGGCGATCGGCGATCGAGCCGTAGATTCGACGGTCGAGCTGCGTTGGTCGAGGCCTTTTGCCTTCAGAGGTCGAGACCGTCGGTTCGACGATCGACGATCGAGCTATAGATTCAGCGATCGAGCCGCATTGGTCGAGGCCTTTTACCTTCAGAGGTCGAGGCCGTCGTAGATATTCCGTGTTGGGAATAGTGTCCCAAAGCCAATCGTCAGCCTGTTGACGGTTGCACTCATTTTTGTATTTGTACATGAATTATGAATTAATAAAAATTATTTTGATATTTTTCATCACAAATGTTTCATCTTCTAATGAACTCCTATGTTATGGTGAAATCCTTAGGACTATTTAGACTCGACAAAGGAGGATTTGTCGTTTAGTCCTTAAATCTGTTCGCGATCAAATGATACGTTGTTACCAAAGACGATAACGTTTATCAAGCATAGGTCGTTGTGTGCCATATAGGTTGGTTGTCCTCTTAACCAATGAGTGTGGAGACACTGGTATGGTATACAGGTGAGATATAAGGGTACATCTGCACTGAACGTGACCGACTCCGGAGCTATTTCTGCTGTCAAGATTTGCTCTGATGAAATATGGGTATAAATATTCCTCCGACCTGAGACCGCCACGGTGACTTGCAAGCAACTCACTGTACTTAGGCACTAGACTACCTGAATTTTTAATTCAGTGACGAAAGGCTGTTGGGTGTAGTCAAGTACTTGATTTGTCGATGCGTGTGTCAAGATGGGATTGACCACTCCAGTTTAGGAGCTGTGTACAGTCGTGTTTTAATTTAGCAAAACCTTGGCCAGGGTAGTCCTTGTGAGGAGTCACAGGACTGTTTGAGTTGAGCATGATTCGGATGATCTGATTAGGGTTGATAGTTTAACCCTGAGTCGTCCTAAACACAGGGGTCAAAAGGATGAATTATATAGTAACCATATTCATGTAGGTTCTGAGTGTTACGATTGCGACTATTCGACCTATCCGGATGTCGGATATCATTGCTAGATGGTCACTTCGATTAGTACAGAAATTGGTTCCTGTGCTACCGGCTTAGGTTCGAACCTGCAGGGTCACACACATTAGAGGTTCCTATCTGATCTGATGGCTGGTGTAGAATCCTACATGTTTGAGACTCAGTGATCGAGAATCAGGATTCTCTGATCATGAGTTTCACACATTATGGGTACCGAGGTCAAGAGTCCCACTGGTTGGGACTTTTCGATCAGGGTTACATATCGATGAATTCTGATGCCCGGTTGCCCATTGAATTTGGACTCAGTATTTATAAGAGGTTTAATTAGTGATTTGATCGCTAATTAACTCAATTTGATTGAGTAATTATTTATGGATCAAGTCCAATTAAATTGGATTCAGTTGGGTTTGACCCAATTAGGTTAAGAGTTGACCTAATCATCGAGATGGTTTGGTCCCTGATTTGATCAGGGGTTGGGCTTAGTCAATTCCTGATTTGATTAAAATTTTATTGAGCCTAATTAAGTCTAATTAAGTTGGGTTTAAATTAGTCTAATTGGACCTAACTTATTTGGTTCAATTAGGTTGGTTTAAATAACTAAACCATCCTGACCCAATCTCCATGCGCCACCTCACTTCCATTGCACCCATTTGAATTCATGAGAAGGAACTTCTCATGAATTTTTTTCTCACGTCAAGCCCTCTCCACGCTCCACTTTAATGTGCCATATGAATGGATAAGGATGATTGGTTGGCCATTCAAATTCAAAATAAAATTTAAATTTGAATGGGCAATCAATCTTTGCGCCTTATCCCTTTTTTTATACCTCATTTATTACATGAGAAAAGGTTTCTCATAAAATCACTCCATGCATAATTTTAGCCACGCCTCACGCCTTTAGTGGATAAGGGATGAGTTGGTGTCCATTTGAATTCAAAATTTGATTTGAATTCAAATGTGCAATTACTCATCTTTATCTTTTCTTTTGGATAAGACGTTTGACGTTGTTATAAAAGGAGGAGAAGAGTGGGGCGTGCAAGAAGAAGATTTTTGGAGAAAAATTCTGGGGCATGAGAAGTCTTGTGCGTGAGAAGGAAGTCCATATCCTTCCAAAAGAAAAAGAAAGAAAAGAAAGAAAAGTGGGTGCAAGATTTTCGGTGAGTTTCCTAGAGTTTTAGCCTGGGGTTCGGGAAGTGAGAAAGTGAGCTACAAGTGTCGTGAGCCCACAAAATTTCAGAAAGATCTTCAACATCTTCTCAAGCACGTCTGTTGATGATCCGGAGCATCCGAAGTATTGACAGACATCGATCGAAGGAGTTCGATCAGCATCGGCCATCAAAAGGGCTCTACAACGAGCTAGCACTCGTGAGGAGTCGATCAAATCGGAAGCTTCGTGTGGATGATCTGCAGAGACCAGACATGCTGTGTGGCTGCATCGCGACGATCAGACTCTCCCGACGGTGATCAAATTGCGGTGATCTACTACTCGCACAAAGGTATTGTGTTCTGAACACATTACAATAAAGTGTTTATTGTTCAAATTTGAATTTCAAATTTAAATGCATGCATGCTATATATCATATTTAGATCCTAATGTAGGATAAATTCATGTTAATTAATTAGATTAATTAATATTTTTTCACTGTAAAATCATGATTTTAAAAAAATTTTAAAATTATCATTTTACCCCTGCACTAAATTTTTCCACAAATGGTATCAGAGCGGGTTCTTAGATATGATATATATATTTACATGCGTAGATTAAGTTGTAATCTAAAAGTTTAAATTTGAAATTTATTTAAAATTTGAAATTCAAAATTTAAAATTTAAATTTGAAATTTAAAATTTGATTGAAATTTCAAATTTGAAATTCAAAATTTAAAATTTGAAATTTGAAATTCAAAAGTTGAAATTTAAAATTTTGATTTTTGAAATTTGAAATTTGTTTGAAATTTGAAATTTAAAATTTAAAATTTAAAATTTAAAATTTAAAATTTAAATTTTGAAATTGGTATATTTAGATATACTTGGTCCAAGTAACAAGTAATCGAATTGGGTTGGTTGCTATGGCCGTCTGGTCATAGGAGAAAAGTAGGGTTTAAAGGCCCTCTCCTCCCATTCGATGGGGTCTCCTATGGCGGTAGGGGTGCCGCTGTAATTATATCCCATGCATATGAAGCAGCGAAAGGAATTAATTGTAAAGGTTCAATTGTGAAATTTATCATGAATGTGTTATATTAGATCTAAAGGAATATTCATGATTTATTTTGATTGAGTTATTTTCTGTTATGTAATTAGCAATAGGATTGCTATTTATGAAATGTGCTGATCTATTTGTGAAATGAGTCAACATATTTGGTGAACAGAAAATAAAATCTTTCAAATTTGAAAATTATTTTCGAAATGTCAAACCCTGACCCATCAGTCCAAATACTTAATTAAAAGAATTAAGTGTTGTCTAGTAGGTCTAGAATTGTGAATTAAGACCTAAGATAATTGCATAAACTTGTGGGTCAATGGGTTAGATGGATTAGGTCCATAATTGGGTTAGACCTAAAGTTAGCTTAAAGAAATAGACTAAATTAGAGTAATTGATCAAATCTAATCAAAAATTGAATTAGATTAGGTCAAGGATACTCTAGACTCAACTCCAATAGTTGTAGTTGAATGGGTCCATGTCTTTAACTAGACCAAGATGGACTTAATTCATGGCTACGCGGTGGAACCCAATTTACTAAGTTGATCAAATTGAAACTAATGAACTGGTTGGTGTCTAAGGTAAGTTTGGTAGTTTGACCAGTGATTTTTAAGCGGGAGCTACTCGCAGTGATTCGATCTCTGACGAGTTAATGGCTTATTCCCACCATTGATCTCACTTATCTGGCCAACCTGGTGAATTAGATTTTGATTAGATCACTTGATGATTAGGACTCACCCATGTCATTAGGTAAATCAGTTTGACTGATTAAGGTGCTCCTAATGCTGGCTTAATTAAATCTTTTTTAATCTGACTTGATGAAGTCAGTGGAAGGATTGAAATTGGCTGGATATTTTCTTCTCATCTATCCTTTAATAAAATCCTAAAAATTATTAGGTCCCTAAAAATGATTAAGTTATATTGATAACTAAGTCATAGCCTCCCATTAAGTGAGTGATAATGAGTCCATTAGTTTAATAATCATTGGAGGCCCAAAGGCCTGGTGCTTATTGACTAATGGAATTATCATTCATAATATGATAATTCAATTTGAGTCTTTCTGATGGTAATCAGGTTGGCCGGCCAAATCGGGCCTGATCATTTATTGGTCCGATTCACCAAATCAAATCATGTTAATGGTTGGACCTAATCAGATCTTTTTAGTGGAGGCCAAAGCCTACTGATTAGGTTATGGGGCAAAATCAATTACCAGAAGTTGTTTAGAGAAACAACTGGTTATGAACCTACCCATAGATGCACATGGGTTGACCAACCAAAGTTGGGCTTGTGTGTGTCTGTGTGGATTCTAGTACCCACTAAGGAATTAAAGTAATTTTTCGAATTGGAGATTGAGGCTACCAGTTCGTAAAAATACTGGGAGAAACTTTAGACTAAAGTTCAAGTCTTTAGTATTTATAATTTATGTACTAATAGAGGTATGATTTTTCTTTATGCAGCTATGGCCACTACCCTGTCCCTCCGATCATTATTAGATAATGACAAGCTCATGGGACCTAATTTTGATAGATGGTATCGAAAATTAAAAATCATCCTTGAGCATGAGCGGATCCTTTATGTAATAACGGATCCGACACCTGAGGAGCCAGCCCCGAACGTTAGAGGGATGGTCCGAGACACTTATCAGAAATGGCTCAACGACCGCACCATCGTTCGGTGCATTATGCTGGCGGCAATGAATGATGAGTTCAGCCGTAGGTTCGAGAACGTCCAGCCACAGGAGATGCTTCAAATGTTGAACGACTCCTTTGGTACGCCTGACGACGTTGAAAGGCACAAAACTAATTGTGCCATTTTCAATGCTTGGATGAGGGATGGAGCCTCAGTCACTGATCATGTACTGTACATGATCGAAATGATTGAGCGCCTAAGTAAACTGGGCTTTCTCTTGCACGAGCAGCTCGGTAAGGATGCGATCCTTAATTTATTGCTCAAGTCCTTCCTCCCCTTTCTTACTCATTTTCGAATGACAAAGCCTGCAGTGAACTACCACGGCTTGTTGGGATTGCTGTAGAACTTTGAGAAGGATCACCAGCTCCATAAGGAGTCAGTGAATATTGTGGGAGGGTCTTCTTCTGGTCGTCGATCCTTTAAAAAAGAAAGAAGAAGAACAAGAAGAAGAAGAATAAGAAGGTGCAGCTGCATGCTGGGACGTTTGCACAGGGTCAGACCAAGAAGCGCAAGCCCGACCAGAGCCAGGCGGAGTGCTTCTTTTGTAAGAAGCAGGGGCACTGGAAGAGGAACTGTCCTCCATACATTGCCTCCCTGGATCCGAACAGGCCGAAGAAGAAGCAAGGTACTTATATAATAACACCTTGCAACTTTTCCATTTGTGATACTACTGCCTGGGTATTGGATACCTTAAGCCCTTATCATATTTGCAATTTGATGCAAGGTCTGCAGGTCAGTAGGAGATTTGATGAAGGCAAGAGATTTCTGAACGTTGGAGATGGAAGCAAAGTTTCAGTTCTAGCATTAGGAATCATGAACCTTGTAATCAATTCTCGAAACGTAATTCTGAATGAATGTCACTATTGTCCAAGCTTTTTAATATTATTTCTGTAGGCCTTTTGGCCATGAATGATTATCAATTTTTAATAAAAAAAAATATTTACAATATCATTTTGAATGGTGTTACAATGTTTGTTGGACAACTTAATAATAGAATTTACTTTCTATCATAATCTGTTAATGTGGTTCAAACCTCTGGTAAACGTCCTAGAATAGATAATGTGTAAGAAGTCTACCTTTGGCATGTAGGCTAGGTCATATCAATAAGAACATGATAAACAGGTTGGCTCAAGAAGGAATTCTTGAAGTAGGTGATTGTGAATCACTTCCAACCTGTGAGTCCTGTCTTCTTGGTAAAATGATCAAATCACCTTTTACTGGAAAAGGTGAGCGAGCCAGTAAACTCTTGGGTTTGGTATATTCTGATGTATGTGGACCTATGAGCTCAAGTGCAAGAGGTGGATATTTCTACTTCATAACCTTCACAGACGACCTATCGAGGTATGGGTATGTCTATTTAATGAAACATAAATCGGAGTCGTTTGAAATGTTCAAACTATTTGAAATGAGGTAGAAAAATAAACTGAAAAGTGTATTAAAACTCTTCGATCTGATCGAGGAGGTGAATACTTTCCAATGATTTTCTGACATATCTTGGGGGGAATAGGATTCTCTCTCAATGGACTCCTCCTGGAACACCACAGCATAATGGTGTCTCTGAAAGGAGGAATCGGATCTTGTTGGACATGGTTCGATCCATGATGGGGTTTGCTGGTCTGTCGATCTCCTCTGGGGATATGCGCTTGAATCGACTTGTTACCTTCTAAATAGAGTTCGAGTAAGTCTGTAACCAAAACACATATGAGATATAGATAGGACGTAAGCTAGTACTCTCGCACCTTAGGGTTTGGGGGTGTCCGGCTTATGTTAAACATTTAATTATGGACAAGCTTGGACCTAGGTCTGACAAGTGTAATTTTATAGGGTACCCAAAAGAGACCAAAGGATATTACTTTTACCTAGCTGATGAGCAAAAATATTTATCAGCTTTAAGGTAATCTTTTTAGAAAAGGAGTTCCTTGGTGAAGGGACTGTTGCCTCTAAGGTCGAAATTGACGAAGTTCGATAGGTGAAAAAATCGACATAAGTTGCTGAACCTGAATCGGATTTGATTAGATCAGATCCGGAGCCCATTGTTCAAGCACCCATAAGGCGATCTGATAGAGTACCACGTCAACCGGACAGATACTATAGTTTCTTGATCCGGGATGACAATCCTATTGAACTTGATGAAAACGATGAGGATCCGATCACCTACATGGATGCAATGCAGAGATCCGACTCTGAGAAATGGTTAGAGGCCATAAAATCCGAAATGAAGTCCATGAAGATCAACGATGTGTGGACATTGGTTGACCCACCGAAGGAGTAAAACCATAGGGTTAAGTGGGTCTTCAAGAGGAAGAGGGGCACAGATGGAAAGGTGGAAACCTATAAAGCCCGTCTGGTTGCCAAGAGATATCGTCAACGTTATGGTATAGACTATGACGAGACATTTTCTCCTGTGGCAATGCTCAAATCCATTCAGATTATGCTTGCGATAGCTACCCATCTGGACTATGAAATCTGACAGATGGATGTGAAGACAGCTTTCCTAAATGGAGAGCTGGATGAAGAGGTGTATATGATACAACTGAAGGATTCACATCCACTGATGAGTCTAAGGTGTGCAGACTACAGAGGTCCATTCATGGACTTAAGCAGGCATCCCGGAGTTGGAACATACGTTTTGATAGGACGATCAAGACGTATGGCTTCGTTAAGAATGGAGAAGAGCCCTGCATTTATAAGTGGACTAATGGTCTAGTAGTGATATTTCTTGTATTGTATGTGGATGATATTCTCTTAATCGGGAATGATGTCCCTGCATTACAGGGAATAAAGATTTGGCTGTCGTCACAGTTCTCCATGAAGGATTTGGGAGAAGCTTCCTACATCCTAGGGATGAGGATCTATAGGGATAGATCTAAAAGGTTGCTTGATTTATCCCAGTCTACGTCATAGATACTATGCTGAAGAGGTTCAGCATGGAGAATTTCAAGAAAGGCTATCTTCCGATAGGCCATAAATTTCTCTCTCAAAGAGGGATTGTCCGACAACACCTCAAGAGAGAGAGCGTATGGGTAGGATTCCATATGTTTCGACAGTGAGATCTATCATGTACGCCATGACATGTACACGACCAGATGTGGCATACTCACTAGGGGTAGTGAGTAGATACCAATCTGATCCAGGGAGAATCACTGGAAGGTTGTTAAAACCATCCTGAAGTATTTAAGAAATACTAAGGACCAGTGGCTTGTTTATGGTGAATCGGACTTGAGACTTATAGGGTTTACAAACTCTAGTTTTCAGTCTGATCACGATGACAGCAAAAGTGTGTCAGAATTTATTTTTACCCTTAATGGTGGGGCTATCTGCTGGAAGAGTTTCAAGCAACACACATTAGAGGTGACGTCGACCTTCAGAAGACGACGAAAGGAGAATCTGGCCGACCCATTCACTAAAGCCATTGCGGTGAAGGAGTTCGACAACTACAAGTCGAAGATGGGTATTAGATACTGCACCGATTGACTTTAGGCCAAATGGGAGATTGTTGGGAATAGTGTCCAAAGCCAATCGTCAGCCTGTTGACGGTTGTGCTCATTTTTTATTTGTACATAAATTATAAATTAATAAAAATTATTTTGATATTTTTCATCACAAAATGTTTCATCTTCTAATGAACTCCTATGTTGTGGTGAAGTCCTTGGGACTATTTAGACTCGACAAAGGAGGATTTGTCATTTAGTCCTTAAATCTGTTCGCGACCAAATGATACGTTGTTACCAAGGACGATAACGTTTATCAAGCATAGGTCGTTGTGTGCCATATAGGTTGGTTGTCTTCTTAACCAATGAGTGTGGAGACACTGGTATGGCATACAGGTGAGATGTAAGGGTACATCTGCACTGAACGTGACTGACTCCGGAGCTATTTCTGCTGTCAAGATTTACTCCGATGGAATATGGGTATAAATATCCCTCCGATCTGAGACCGTCACGGTGACTTGCAAGCAACTCACTGCACTTAGGCACTGGACTACCTGAATTTTTAATTCAGTGACGGAAGGCTGCTGGGTATAGTCAAGTACTTGACTTGTTGGTGCGTGTGTCAAGATGGGATTGACCACTCCAGTTTAGGAGCTGTGTACTGTCGTATTTTAATTTAGCAAAACCTTGGCCAGGGTAGTCCTTGTGAGGAGTCACAGACTGTTTGAGTTGAGCACGATTCGGATGATCTGATCAGGGTTGACAGTTTAACCCTGAGTCGTCCTAAACACAGGGGTCAAAAGGATGAATTATACAGTAACCATATTCATGTAGGTTCTGAGTGTTGCGATTGGACTATTCAACCTATCCAGACATCGGGTACCATTGCTAGATGGTCACTTCGATTAGTACAGGAATTGGTTCCTGTGCTACCGGCTTAGGTTCAAACCTGCGGGGTCACACACATTAGAGGTTCCTATCTGATCTGATGGCTGGTGTAGAATCCTACATGTTTGAGACTCAGTGATCGAGAATCAGGATTCTCTGATCACGAGTTCACACATTATGGGTACCGGGGTCAAGAGTCCCACTGGTTGGGACTTTTCGATCAGGTTACATATCGATGAATTCTGATGCCCGGTTGCCCATCGATTTGGACTCAGTATTTATGAGAGATTTAATTAGTGATTTGATCGCTAATTAACTCAATTTGATTGAGTAATTATTTTTGGATCATGTCCAATTGAATTGGATTCAGTTGGGTTTGATCCGATTAGGTTAAGAGTTGACCTAATCGTCGAGATGGTTTGGTTCCTGATTTGATCAGAAGTTGGACTTAGTCAATTCCTGATTTGATTAAGATTTTATTGAGTCTAATTAAGCCTAATTAAGTTGGATTTAAATTAGTCTAATTGGACCTAACTTATTTGGTTCAATTAGGTTGGTTTAAATAACTAAACCACCTTGACCCAATCTCCATGCGCTACCTCACTTCCATTGCATCCATTTGAATTCATGAGAAGGAACTTCTCATGAATTTTTTTCTCACGCCAAGCCCTCTCCATGCCCCACTTTAATGTGCCATATGAATGGATAAGGATGATTGGTTGGCCATTCAAATTCAAAATAAAATTTGAATTTGAATGGGCAATCAATCTTTGCATCTTATCCTTTTTTTACGTTTCATTTATTACATGAGAAAAGATTTCTCATGAAATCACTCCATGCATAATTTTAGCCACGCCTCACGCCTTTAGTGGATAAGGGATGAGTTGGTGTCCATTTGAATTCAAAATTTGATTTGAATTCAAATATGCAATTACTCATCTTTATCTTTTCTTTTGGATAAGATGTTTGACGTTGTTATAAAAGGAGGAGAAGAGTGGGGCGTGCAAGAAGAAGATTTTTGGAGAAAAATTCTGAGCGTGAGAAGTCTTGTGCGTGAGAAGAAAGTCCATATCCTTCCAAAAGAAAAAGAAAGAAAAAAAGAAAAGTGGGTGCAAGGTTTCCGGTGAGTTCCTAGAGTTTTAGCTTGGGGTTCGGAAAGTGAGAAAGTGAGCTACGAGTATCGTGAGCCCATAAAATCTCAAGAAGATCTTCAACATTCTCTCAAGCACGTCTGTTGACAATCCGGAGCATCCAAAGTATCGATAGATATCGATCGAAGAAGTTCGATCAGCATCGGCCGTCAAAAGGGCTCTACAACGTGCTAGCACTCGTGAGGAGTCGATCAGACCGGAAGCTTCGTGTGGATGATCTGCAGAGGCCAGACACGCTGTGTGGCTGCATCGCGATGATCAGACTCTCCCGATGGTGATCAGATTGCGGCGATCTACTACCCATACAAAGGTATTGTGTTCTGAACACATTACAATAAAGTGTTTATTGTTCAAATTCGAATTTCAAATTTAAATGCGTGCATGCTATATATCATATTTAGATCTTAGTGTAGGATAAATTTATATTAATTAATTAGATTAATTAATATTTTTTCACTGTAAAATCGTGATTTTGAAAAAATTTTAAAATTACCATTTTACCCCTGCATTGAATTTTCCCACATTCTGCTCCCTCGATCTCCATAAGGATCTGCACACGAGGAGTGGAGAGAAGAGTGCAGGAGTCATACCTGTGATGCGTCGGTTCCAGGCTCCGTCGTCGGGGCGAGACCCGTCTATCGGTGGGGCCTGCTGGGTTCAACAGGAGCCGATTTTTCTTCCGCTTCTCCTTCTAGCCCGTGCCCTCGGTCAGGCATCGGTCGGAAGCTCCTTTGTCTGCGTGCATGTATTTATACGTGCGCTCCAGTAATTCGGCATACGTCCGGGGAGGGTCTTGTCCAAGGAATATGTGAATCGGAATCCCTTAGCCCCTCTTCATGGTCGAGATAGCCATGTCTTCGTTGAGGTTCCGGACCTCAAGTGTGGTCGCATTAAATCGGGCCACAAAGTGTCGAAGCGTCTTATTTTCTCCTTGCTTGAGGAAGAAAAGACTGTCCGAAGTTCGTGGCGATTTTCGGTTGGTGCTGAAATGGGCCATGAAAGAATGCTCGAGCTGCCCGAAGAAGTGGATACATTCTGAGCGGAGGCCAGAGTACCAGGCCTTGGCAGCTTTACGAAGCGTGGCGGGGAAGCCGATGCAGAGGAGGGCATCGGTTGCCCCTTAATTGTCATGAGAGCCTTGTAGCTCTCCAGATGGTCAACTGGTCGGTGGAGCCGTCGTAAGGCTCCACATGAGGTATCTTGAACCGACTAGGATCGGTTCATCAAGGATAAATCGGGAGAGAGGTTGGGTAGTCCGAAAGTCGACGTTGTTGAAGACTTCTGACCATCCGCCTGGAGTCGGGCAATCCGATGGTCGATTTCTTCAAACTTACGTTCGTAGTCATCTAACCGTCGGTGTTGAGAAACCCAGGGGTCGAACCTCTCAACGAATTTGAGAGTGAGGCGGACGATGTCCGCGGTCGCTTCTCTTCCTCGCTCGCTCCAGCTGGAAAGGAGAGGGATGTTGAGATCGGTGGGTGTCGCACCGTGGCGCCTCCCCCTTTCTCGGTGGGAGTTCTGAGACGGCTGCTCTTGAGGAGGAGACAGAAGTTGACGCGGGCGTTGGCGGCTGCTTCTGGACGGCATCGGGTGCGCCACCGGTTGTTCCGCCGCGACTGCGGCAACTGGGTCGGTTGTTGTTGAAGGTTTTTGACCGCGTCCGTCAGAACGGTCATTTGCCGCACGATTGCTGTGATTTGCGCCTCCGTAGTTATCACCGGATGCGGAGAGCTGGGCTCCACCATGGAAGGTGAAGGAGAGGCCTCTTCCCGATGGGAAGAGAGCCTCACCGATCCGGTAGCTCTCGATCACTGAGCCCTGATTTTCGTCATCTCGATAGGTTTTTTCAAGCTCGTGGAGCTTGCTGGCTTACCTCTGTCGAATACCCTACCTGGCGTGCCAAATCTGTTGCGGTCAATCCTCCCGCCGTCCGATCGTCGGTGTCGCGCACCTGCAAGAAAAGTCCTCACTGACCGGAGATGCCTCCGGGCCGCGGTCAAGTCAGAGAGGAGACTAGGCAACAGTGGAACTCAGCGAGAGGGAGAGAGAGCTAGAGAGCTCAAGAGTTTAGAGGCACTTATCCATGCTTGAGAAAGCTTCAGATAGCTTGTTGCCTTACCCCTTTTATAGTAGAATGTGTATGGTCCCACCATAAATGATGCAGAGAGTTGTCAAATCATGGGGGCTATCAAATCGGGTGGGTTGTCAGGTCATCAACCCATGTCCTTAGCTGGACAGCGCCCCACGATGGTCGTACAGCATGTCTTGGCAGGAGAACAGTCTATAGTGGTTGTACGCATTTGGACGGGCTGACCGACTGTATGTCGATATTCGGCTGCTGGATCGTCGAGTGGTGACTCGGAGACACCGTCGGCTGATCTGGTGCCTTGTGGAAGTCGGACGTCGGCTGCCACCCCCGACAGTGAGTCGGTGAATGGGTTCAGCCGCTCGGTCAATCGGACATCGACTGCCACCCCTGACGGCGATATGGGTTCGGCCGCTCGATCTAATTCGTTATCTACAGTAATTTTAAATAAGTTTTGTCTCAGCTGGCACTTGTTTAGACCCAGCATAGCCCTCCTGTAGAAGGCAAGTGGTTCTAAATAAGTTTCACCTGGTCCTTAAAGTGGATTGGTTCAAATTTGCTAAAAAATCATTAAAATTTATTTTCAAAAAAATATTTTGTAAATGTTGGATCCTAGCTGAGTCGTGTCAAAAATAAACACTGCCCTTTTGATTTACTTGTCACACACAAGCCCCAAAAACATGTAGGCTATATGTTCAGTGTCACGTATCGTGCATCTCGATTCAAGCTTTTGGCTAGAAGAGGCCATGCTTGACATGGGGATCAGCACAAAATTTGGAAGAGCCCATTTATGATCATCAAGAAATTCAATTATATTTCGTAGGGATCTATTTAGTTAGGATTAATCTGATATAAAAAAATAAATTCTATAAAAATTATTATGTTTGATAAAAAAAATGAAAGAGAAGATGATAAAAAGATTGATGGATCTCGTATTTATTTTCTAAAGAGAGAAGTAAAATAAATATTATGATAGTTGGTATTTGGTAAATTTTCGAGTGATGATAATGATAAAAATATCTCAATAAAATTATATATATATTCATTAAATTTATTTTGATGCCTTTTCATATTCATTTAATAAAGAGTTTTTACAAAAAAATTAAGATACAAATGCTATTATGAAAAAGACTATGTTATTATAGTCATTTTATAAAAATTAATTAGAGATAACAATACTATCATGATATTCAAAAAATTATTTTATGTCGAATAACATATTTATAAATTTTGCCATATTGCTATATAGGATTACTTTTAATCAAATATAATAATCTTTTTCATATATCATTTTTCAGAATAATTTTTCTACTAACCAAATATTATAAAAATTATTTTCCTCCACAATCATTTTGTCAGATAAATAATTATTAAAAATTATCATATTATTCCATAATCTAACACACCCCAACCAAATAAACCTTGAGAAAAACTATAAAGTGATTTGGTGGATATATGCAACCCAGCGACAACATTGCCTGGTTAGTAATCAAGAGCCTATTGGTAGGGTAATTAAGCTATTATTTAGGAACTTTGAGTTACTTCTAATATTTGATTAATCTTATCACGTTTGTTTGGACATTCCTATAAGATTAGACTAAAAATTTTATCGGAATCAAATCTATTGATATATCTAGCTTGCATTTTCTAAAAGCCCATCCAAACTCAATCTAAATTTTGGTCATTGTCTAGGAGATCTTTTTTCCATATAGGATTAAGGTTAAATAGAGTTTGATTATGCAAAGCATTAATTAAATGGATGATTCTGTTGGGACAATTCAACCGACCCTCGATTCTGACTCTAGATCAGCCTCATAAACATAATATGCCAACTAACGATCAGTTGACCGACCGACAGTCGGTTATTCTCAACCATCAACAGACAACTATGACAACTCAGTTAATATCCGACTGATGACCATCGACATATCAGAGTTATCGATCGATGCTCATTCAATCTCCACGACTACTGACATATTATTATTATCGACATATAGTCGGTTTATCTTTCCACGATCATATAATGCCGGAATGTGCAGAACTTACGTATCTAATCGTTATAAACGGTTATCAACTATATGTCACGATCATTAGTGGATATAAACAGCCCATTAACTCCATGATTATGGCTCGATAATTGAGATAATTACTTTTTTAGTACTATAAAAAATAGAACTACGTGCTCGACGGTTACATCTGAATCACCTATAAAAGGAAAGTAAAGGAACAATATTAGTAAGATACTTTTGGGCTGATACTCTGCCTTTCTTAAATTTCTATTTGCTGTTCACCACTCTCCATTGACTTAGGCATCAGAAAGTCTCCGTCGAACATAATTTCGATCAGTATGGACTTCTTTTGCAGGTGCTCTTCTTCGATGATGGGCGCAACAGGAGATTGACTGCAACAGATTGGCGTGTCAGGAAGGGGAAAGATATGAGCAACCATACTAAAAATCAAAGCTCAACATTCAACAGGATCTGTGAGACAATCTTCCATCGAGAAGATATTCCTCCCTGACCTCCGTTGCAGAGCCTAGCTCTTCACATCCTGTAGTCACTATGGACGCACAAATTACTGCCCTAATGCAGCAAATGAAGGTATTAACGGAGGCGGTCCACAGTCTCCAACAACAACAAATACAATAGCAACAGCAACTGTCGGTGGAGGAGTCAGTGGCTCATTTAGTGCCATCTAAACATAGTCACCGTCTTTCATGACGTTCACCCTCCTCATCTCTAGAACGGCGATCGTCTCGGCACTCTCACCGAGATGGACAACTGCATTCTTGACACTCCATCGTACCATCCATCCTTCACAGTGTTCTCTCTCTCCTTCCCATGTACAAAGTATCAAAAAGGAGAAAAAGTCGCGTATGCCTTCTGCTTCACCATCCTCAAATTCTTCAGGAGCTTCTACCCCCGGATTATCCTGACAACGGCGGCTCGACGACTACGAGCAAAAGTTCAAGGAGATCGACCACCAACTTATCCGACTTCAGGTGGAAGGTCAAAATCTTCCAATGACTATGACTTTCACACTGCCCAACCTCTTTCTTAGCACATCCTGGATGAATCGATTCCGTTTCGGTTTAAGATGCCACAGATTGAGCAATACGATGGCTCCACTAATCTAATTGATCATTTGGAGAGCTATAAAGCTCTCATGATGATCCAGGAGGCAACCGACGTCCTCTTATGCATCAGCTTCCCGATGACTATTCAGAAGGCTGCTCGAGCATGGTATTTTGGGCTTCAGTCGGAGAGCATATACTCCTTCAAGCAGCTCGAATATTTTTTTGTGGCATATTTCAGCACTAGTCGAAAGATGCCACGGACATCAGATAGTCTCTTCTCCATTAAGCAAGGCGAGACAGAGACGTTAAGAGACTTGTGACTCGTTTCAATATGGCCACACTTGAGGTCAGAGACCTCAATGAAGATATGGCTATATCGATCATGAAGAGCGATCTGAGAGGATCCAGATTCATCTATTCTTTAGACAAGACTCTTCCTTGGACCTATGCTAAATTTTTGAAGTGCACATACAAGTATATCCGTGCGAATGAGGACGCTTCTGACCGATGCCAAATAGAATGAAAAGATCAGAAAAAGAAGTAGAAGAAAAGTGGAGCTCTGACCAAATCAAGTCGACCAACCATCAATAAACGAGCTTCACATCGACAACGGAGTCCAAAGCCAAACAGTTATGGCAGGTATGACTCCTATACTCCTCTTTCTGCTCTCCGTGCACAGATTTTGATGGAGATCGAAGGAGATGATATCTTTGACACCCTCCACCATCAAAGAGCCATGACAGGAAGAAGTACTATAGTTTAATCGTGATCATAGACACGATACCGAACAGAGCATCCAACTAGAGATGAATAGAGACCCTGATTTGACGAGGCTATCTCAAAAAGTTTCGATGAGATCACCCAATCGACTCAACCTTCCACCGACCAACAGCCTCAGCCACAAGTTGAAGAAATGATCAACGATCGACCAACGGCGGGAGTCATCAATATGATTTCTGAGTGACGAAAAGATCGAGAGATAATTTCTGAAGAAGAGTCAGTGAAAAAATGATGACTTATAATGTAATTTTTTTTTTAAAAGATGATATCCAGAAAATATAGATTCTCTATATGATACTGTCATTGTCTCGATGATGATAGCAAACTATAATATAAAAAAAAATTTAGTTGATAATGGAAGCTCAACTGATATTTTTTTTATTCGACTTTCTTCCGAATGAGATTACCGACTGATCGACTCAGAAGAGTCTCAACATTATTAATCATTTTACTGGGGATGCAGTTACTGTGGAAGAAAAAATTACTCTCCCATTAACCACAGGAATAGATCCATAACAAAGTACTGTTCTCTTGACGTTCACAGTTATCCGAGTTTTCTCGACTTATAATGCTATACTCGGATGATCTGGACTTAATGCCCTTAGAGCAGTGGTTTCAACATACCATCTACTGGTTTGATTCCCAATAAGAAATGAAGTTGGAGAAATGAGTGAAGATCAATAGCTTGCTCGACGCTGCTTCCTCGTCTCCATACAAAAGAATCAATCTGAAGACTCTTTGTCCATCGATAAGTTGGAGCAAAGAAAAATAAAGAAAGGGATGAACCAACCAAACAACTAGTTTCTATCTCGCTAAAAGAAGAAGATCTTGAGAAGACGGTCCAAATTGGATCGTAGCTGTCTGATTCAAATGGCAACGTTAATAAATCTACTAAGAACAAACGTCGATATTTTTGCTTGGTCGGCTACTGATATGCCAGGCATTCCTCCAGAGATAATAATCCACCGGCTAAATATTGATCCAAAAGTTAGGCCTGTGAGAAAAAAAAAGTCTTTTGCTCGTGAAAGGTAGAAAATCATCGACGAAGAAGTCGATAAGCTCCTCGCGGCTGGTTCATCAGAGAAGCTAATTATCCCGATTGGCTCACCAATACAATGATGGTGAGAAGAGCCAATGGAAAATAGAGAATTTACATCGACTATACAAATTTAAATGAAGCTCATCCGAAGGACAGTTTTTCTTTGTCAAAGATCGATCAACTAGTTGATGCAACTTTGGGATACTGACTTCTAAGCTTCATGGAACCTTTGTAGGATACAATCAGATTCAGATGGTGCTTGAAGACGAAGAGCACACAGCCTTCATAACCGACAAAGACATCTACTGTTATAAAGTAATGTCATTTGGTTTAAAGAATGTTGGAGCACTTATTAACGGCTAGTCAATAAACTATTCAAGATATAAATCGGATGAAAATGAAAGTCTATATGGATAATATGCTGGTGAAAAGCCTTCAAATTTCAGATCATATTCGAGATCTGGAAGAAGTCTTCAACATACTTCGACGATATCAGATGAAGTTGAATCCGACTAAGTGTGTATTTGAAGTAACTTTTAAAAAATTTCTCGAATAACTTGTGTTGCAACGAGAAATTGAGGTCAATCTCAAAAAAATAAAGGTTATCATCAATATGAAGCATCCAAGCTTCAAGAAAGAGATACAACAACTTAATGGAAGGATCGTCGACTCAGTCGATTTATCTCAAGATCGACAGAAAGATGCTTGTCCTTCTTCAAGATCTTGATACAAGCAAAAGATTTTTCATAGTCAGACGAGTGCCAACAGTCTTTCGAAGATCTAAAATGATATCTGACGTCTCTACCATTGCTTATAAAATCAAAGATTGGAGAAACTCTGTATCTCTATTTAGCAACTTCGACAAAGGCAGTTAGTTCGGTACTCGTCCAGGAGGATGAAAATCAAATTCAACGGCCTATTTACTATACTAGCAAGATGCTTCATAATGCCGAAATAAGATATTCAAAGATGGAGAAGATGATCTATGCTCTAATCATATCATCGCAACAACTTCGCCCATACTTCCAAGCACATCTCATTGTTGTCTTGACAGATCAACTGTTGAAGGTGATGTTATATCGATCTAATACTTCAGGTCGAATGACAAAGTGGACAATAAAACTCAGTGAGTTTGATATCCAATATCATCCACGTCCATCAATGAAGGTATAAGTTTTGATCGATTTCATCATCGAGTGTACCATATCTGACAATAATCTTAAGGATGAATCTAATGATAAAATAAAGCAGTTGAAACTCTCAAGTCCGACTTAACATCGATGTGGGTGTTACATATTGATGGGGCATCCAACGTACAGGGTAGTAGAGCCAGTCTCATCCTCATCAATTTTGAAGGATTGTAATCGAATACGTCCTTCGATTTAATTTCAAAGCTTCAAATAATCAAACTGAGTATGAAGCTCTCCTAGTCAGCTTGAAGATTGCCAAAAAGCTTGATATTGATAATTTGAAGGTCTTCACCGACTCACAGCTGATTATCGAGCAAGTTAAGGATGAGTTTGAAGCTCGAGACCCATTATGATAAAGTATTTTCAGAATGTGAGAGATCTTGTATCAACTCTAAAATATTTTGAGATCTCTCACATTTCAAGAACAGAGAATGCTCGAGCCGATGCACTTTTCCAACTTACTACCACTTCATTCAACTCGCTGGGTCGGACATTCATCGAATACCTTAAACAGTCAAGTGTTGATAAAGTCGAAGAAATGCTACAAGTCAATGATGAGTCAAGTTGGATGGATCCGATCATCCAGTACTTAACTGATGAAACTCTACCTACAGATCCTTCAGAAACCAAATGACTCAAATGGATGGCCTCGCAATATATTTTGATGAATGCCGACTTTAAAAAATATCATTTTTTCTTTTCTTACTGAAGTATTTGAGACCAACAGATGTCGACTATGCACTCCGAAAGTTCATGAAGAGATTTATAAAAATTATTTTGAAGGTAAATCTTTGGCTTACAAAGTCTTACGATGAGGATATTATTGGCTCACCATGAAAAATGATGCAGCTGAACTCGTCCAAAGATATGAACCATGTCAGAAGTATGCAAATATACAACATCAATTGATCAGTCAGCTGACATCGATTATTGCATCATGACCCTTCGCATAATAGAGAATTGACATACTTGGATCTTTTTCTCCGGCATTTGATCAAAGAAAATTCATAGTAGTTGTCATTGATTACTTCACCAAATAAATGGAAGCTGAACATTTGGCACAAATCACTGAAAGTAAGATGAAAGATTTTATTCAGAAGTCGATCATACATAGATTCGATCTACCGCACACCATCATCACTGACAATGATCGATAATTCAACAATCAGAACTTCAAAGAGTTCTGTGCGAAATTTCACATTATGCACAAACTCACATCAGTTGGTCATGTATAATCTAACGGTGAGGTAGAAGTAACAAACCGAACAGTCCTACATGATCTCAAGACTATACTGAATGAAGCTAAAGACTTTTGGATAAAAAACTATATTCGATCTTATGGGCATATTGGATAATTCCTCCACACTGATGGAGAATCACCGTTCAATCTTGTCTATGAAACAAAGACGATGATTCCACTTGAGATCAAATTGCCATCAGTAAGAGTGGAATAATATAATGAGCCAAGCAATTCAGAATATCGAAGAGCCGATTTAGACTTACTTCCAAAAGTTCGATAGCAGGCTCAAGTTCGGATGGCAGTATATCAGCAAAGAATAGTCCGGTATTATAATGTAAAAGTTAAGCCGAAGGTCTTTCATCTAGGAGATTTGGTCCTAAGAAAGGCAGAAGTTTTAAAACCTCTGGACTAGAAAAAGTTATCTCCAAATTGGGAAGGACCTACAGAATAATCGAGACGCTTCGATCGAGTGCGTATTGACTAGAAACTCTTGATGAAACAACTATTCCTCAGATTTGGAAGCCGATAATTTAAAGATGTATTTTTAATAAAGTTGTTCACATGTACAATTCAGAATAAATATTAGAATTCAGAATCATGAAAATTTTGATTAACTACATCTACAAAATGACATCAAGCCAATAAGTAATCGATCAATTTTGTCAACTACATCTTGGTTTTCCACTGTAAGAATTGATATATCAACTATATCTCGATTTTCTACCATAAAAATGACTCCAGTCGAGTGACTACTTATGCTGATTTAGTTTTAACTAAGTAAAATATTATATCGATTTGATCCCGATTGAATCGAAAATATACCGACTTGACTATGATCAGTCGAAGGATATTCGGCTAACTACCGTTTATCAAATATCTAGACATACAGATTTGACCATGATCAGTCGAAGGATATTCGGTTTATCACCGTCTATCCAAACACCTAAGTAAGGTATATCGACTGACATTCGAGTAACAGACAAACTCTACTACAGTTATTACTGAACATCCGATTCATTGATGGGTAATCGATTATCCGACTATGATTCCACAATATTGAAAGTACAAAGAGAAAAATATCAGAAAGAGTTTGTACTTAAAAATTTTTCTTTTCATTCATTGAAGAAAATGTTACAAAAGTTGGACCAAAGGGTGATTACAAATTTTTTTGATTACAAAAAGAAAAAAGAAAAATGCTACACCAATCACCAGTCAGTTTCTTCATCTCTTTATTTCGGTACTGCTTCAGTAGTTGAAGTAGGTCCTGGTGCAGTCGGCGCATCTTCTTCTATCGGTGTGACGTCCTCTTTAGCAACTTTTTCTCCTGAATTAGGAGGAACGATGCTGCTCAAGTCTAAATTTGGATATAATTTTCCGACCGTATCTCAACCATCCTTATATCCGACACAGTAGGAGGCAAATCCGTCCTCAAGAATCTCCTCGAATTCTTTTAAATTTTTGAAGTTTTCGACAGCCAAATTCATGGCGTCTCTTATCGACTCAGCTTCAGCCTTCGTGGAGGTCGACTCAGCATCGATCAGTGCCAGCTTCTCCAAGGTGGCCCGATGCCTTCTGCGCTCCGTTCCAGCTCTTCAATACATCCATCTCTCTCTCTGGAGCCGATAGATGGAGTGCTTCTTGCTTCTGATATGAGATTTGAGAGATGTGATGTTCTGACGAGCCGACTCAAATTCAGCTCTGGAGGACTCTAGGTCGACCATCATATGGGAGATCTCCTCCTAAAGTTTTTCTCCCGTTCAGTTGTCGCTTGGAGTTGTTCGATGGCAGCAGTCTTTTCGACGATGACGGTCGCCATCTTGTCCATCTATGATCGATGAAAATCGATGATCTTTCAATATCCGCTCTCTAAAGCATGTATATCGTGTGCCCATTGAAAATAGAAGACGAGTCAAGTCAGATCAAAAAAAAAGAGGAGGAGAAATATCAGAAAATTACTCCAAGTATCGTCGGATAGAAGGAAGAGAACATTTCGAACACCATCCGATTTTTTATGTTCTCTCTATCAGTCGGAAGAAAGACAGCTTCGATGAGTCGTTTGGCCAATGCCAGATTGGTCAAGGTCGACTCACCTTCAGAAATTCTGATGTCGAAGAGTGTGGGAAGGCCCGCAGACAACCCATCATCAGTCGAAGTAGCCAGCACCTTCCCTCAATCTCCAGTCAGCGGTCGCATGCTTGAGATCGCTGGAAAATCAGTGCTTGACTGCACTCGAGGATGTTCCATTGGAGGAACAGCTGGCGCAGCCGCAGACTACTCAGGTTCGGCAGCTACTTCCGATCCGACCCGAAACCCCACTGATGGAGCCACTGATAGTTTTGCCGCAGCTCCTTCATCTCTAACCATCCCAGTTTTAGCAGACAGCGCCTCAGTCGGAAGAAGCATTGTCGGGGTCGACAACACTAGGACCAACTCGGAACTGTCTCCGACGGAATGTCAGATTCTCTCGTCGGTACCGATGGAGTGTCAACCCGACTCTTTTTAGATGGTCGGAAGGTCCACATCGGTCGCTGCCTTCTTCTTGGAAACATGTGAGCGAATGTCGGCAGCCAACACTCATGCCCTTGTCCGCATAGCTATAATCAAAACAAAAAGATCAGTACAGTTTAGAAACAGACAGGAAAAAAAATGAAATAACCGACCATCTTATACCTAAAGAAGTTATCGAACTATGTCTGGTATCGTAGAGAGCTTGTTCAGTCATCAGCTCTCACTGCAGTGGAACTTCCATATCCTTTAGTCGGAGGAAGTCTTCCCGATCAGCAGCATCCACCCACTATTCTCGTTGGGGCCAGTTCTCGGATCGCCCCAACACGAAGAAAAGTCCCAAGGAGAAGAAGAGGAAATAAAAAAAATTGATTCTTCCATCCATGGATGGATGATGGAAGATCGAAGATGAAAGAAAGGCCTTTTCTCGAGTTGAAGAACCACCAATTTTTGGCCTTAGGATGAGGACAAAGGACAAAGAAAGACCGAAAGAGAGAAGGATGAGGTTCAGTCGGGATAAGCCGACATAACAAAGTAAAACTAATAATCAGCCAGATAGAATTCAGAGCCAGCTGAGCAGGACAGAGACTATAGTAATCAAGAAGGTTCTGGACGAACTCCAGAATTGAGAATCGAAGATCGGTTCGAAGGTCCTCAACATATAATGCGACTTGGCCGGAGGAGGAGAGTTCACTTGGCCGTCCGAACCAGGAACAAAAGCTGATATTGGTCCGGGATACGGTACCGTTTCCAAAGCCGCTCAATATTAGATCCGGATAAGGAAGAAACTTTTATTTTCGGACCCGAAGGAGAATCGTCGGTCGGATTCTCCGACCGACTATCCTGAGAAGATGAAGCCTTCTTACTTGCCATTGAAAATGGAGAACCAAGAAAAAAAAAAACCCTAAAGAAGATAAACCTTAAAAGAAAGAAATCCTAAGAGAGAAAAAGGAGAACTCGATCGGAAGCCAAAAGATGATGCAAGGAATGGAATTCGGAAGCACCTAACACTGGGGCAGTAGAATCTTCTCTTGCAGAGGAAAGCGACAAATGAAAAAGTAAAATTCAGATGAAAGCGACTTTATATATATATAGGACCCCTCAACGGTCCGGATGAAATCAGTCAAATCAAGATCTTCTCGGATGTTGACACCTGACGACATTAAGACCGACCTTGATTGGACGGTTCGATGCACCTGCTCTCAGATCATGCTACCTCACCATTATCCGCGTGAACAGCTCAGAGCCAATGATGTTTGACATGTGGCCAAGATCTACTCAAATCATCCGGATTCTCCGGATGTCGAATTATCTTCCTGAAACGACATCCCAATAATGATCTCGCAGACATCGAAACAACAAAACAGTTAGAGACCTCTCATATTTCAAAAATCGTTAATGCCAACATCGAATCGGGATTCGAGGCAGTACGTAACGTGAAATCCCTTCGTCCAACATGACAGACCACGTGACAATTTACATATCAGGCCATCTTGGACTTAAGAGTGAGGGGCAACTATTGGGACTATTCAATCGACCCCCCGATTCCGACTCTAGATCGGCCTCATAAACACAATATACCGACTAATGATCAGTTGACCGACCGACAGTCGGCTATTTTCAGCCATCAACGAACAACCACGACAACTCAGTTAATATCCGACTGATGATCATCGACGAATCAGAGTTACCAATCGATGCTCATTCGGATCTCCACGACTATCGATATACTATTATTATTGATATATAGTTGGCTTATCTTTCCATGATCCCATAATGCGGAATATGTGGAACCCACGTGTCTAACTATTATAAACGATTATCAACTACATGTCACGATTATTAGTGGGTATAAACACCCATTAACTCTATGATTATGATCCGATAATTGGGGTAATTATCCTTTCAATGCCATAAAAAGTAGATCACAAACTCGATGGTTACATCGGAATCACTATAAAAGGGATGTAAAGGAACAGCATTGGTAAAACACTTTTGAATAGATACTCTGTCTTTCTAAAACTTCTATCTACTGTCACCACTTTCTACTAATTTAGGCATCGGAGGGTCTTCATCGGACATAATTTCAGTCAGTGTGGATTTGTTTTGCAGATGTTCTTCTTCGATGATGGGTGCAATAGGAGATTGATCGTAATAGATCAATTCATGAATCTAAGTATTTTTCAACCTAGTTTCGTAAAAATAATCAAAAAAAATTTTCTTATAATGTATTATTTCGTTAAATTTGCAGGAATCAACGTTTTATAATATAAATATCTGTCTAGTCAACCTTCAATTGTCTGTCACCAAGTTTTTTGGGTTGTTGTTGAGTGTCTCTTCTTAGAGAGCAGATAAAAAGCAAGATTTCATAAAATCAGGAGTACAGATGGCAAGACATTATCCAACGAAGGCATGTGATAGGTCCAAGATGCCACCAAGTCCATCAAATGGGCCATGGTCTAGATGGCTCCATCGTTCCATCCAACAATGGTGAAGGGAACACGTCATTTGAATTGATTGAAGCACTCACCTAATACATGGAATGTCCACCCAAATGCAGATATTTAATGCCGAGCTAACCCGTGTCACATTAGTGATGTGATCGAAGCCCAATTTGGACGGTAAGGATGTTTTGGTTAGCCATCATTTTATCCAATCAATCGACAACAGGACATAATTGATAGAATGAGGTGCGGCTATCCATCCTTTTCAAAAAATATTTGTTGCAATGATTGTATCATATTAAATTTATAATAAATCAATAAAAATTTTTATATTTCATAAATTATCATATATTTTATTAATTTTTATAAATAATATTTTATATTATTTTTATTTTATTTTTTTGATTATTGATTGATTCGTTACAACGCGATATCATTGTTGCAACCAAAACTCACTCATCTTTTCCCACCCACCTTGTTGGCTTATTATTTTGGCCGAAAAATCTTTTGAAGGACCCAATTAGCTCATAGTTTCCCCATCTGCTATCTTCTCACATCAAATCATATTCTATGCACAGTGCATCAAGATTCGCAGACAGAATGTGAAATTCACGTGTCCGCATAAGCCTTTCATTGCGGCTTTTACGCTAACATCAAACACCATCAAATCCCGGCTATAAAATCCCCACCGTCCAATTGATCGTCCAACACCAATCGCCGAGGCGGTTTTGATGCCCATCCACCGTGAGGTCCCTGACCTCATATATTTATCAAAGATAATGTACGTTAGCTAGGTACAATAACATCCTCTAAGTACGTATATAGATTTTTATGCGATCTCGTATAACCATCCGAGTTTGTCCACGTGGCGTTTTTGTCCGAAAGAACGGTAGATATTGTTTCTTCATGGAAATTTTTATGAGGACATTTATACAACGTTTCGTTTCACGAGATAATTTATTTTAGGTTCCGACGCTGGATCGTGCTGGCGGATATACTTGAGCCCGCGTAGAGGCGGCGGCCCCTCAACTGGGCAACCCTTAACGTACTCCAACACCCTTCTCACCATTTGCCGCTTTCTTCCTCTCTGTATGATGGCAGCCGATGTCTCCATTTCTATGAGTTTTCTCCTCTCTGTCGTCGAAGGTAATTTTCTCTATATTTTTTCCTCTTGCGAAGATTCGGATAATAGAAATGAAAGTGGAAATAATTATTTTCTTTTTTTTTTTTTTCGAAGATTTTTTTTGTTTGCTTGTTGGATTTCTGACGGTGATTGATTTATTTATGGAAGTCTAAAAATGTCCAGGAATCGGGTGGGGGAATCTGTATGATTGGAAGAACTGACGTTGGATTTTGTGAGTGAAGTAAGAGGCGAAAGACCGCTAGTTTCTGGTTTTACTACTGATTCGGATCGAAATTTTGGGTGGACTTCTTGTTCCGAGAATGTTGCGGTTGAGTCGTATTGATGGAGGATTGTATGCGGCTTTTGTCTGTATCCTTCTCTATGTTCTCGTGGAATTGGCGGATGGGAATGTGGTCTTAATTGGCAGGAATCTGTCGAGATCTTTTAATGACATTGAGGCTAATTTCGGTAAGAGTTTTTTCTTTTTCTATTTCCCCATTTTCTGAGAATTTATCTCTATTTTTGTTGGTGAAATAGTAGTGCATCACATTTATAGAGTGATTAATGTTTAAATGCTGCATTTTTGATGTTACGATTGGTTTGCTCTTGTTTAAGGAATGGTTGAGACTCTCTACCGAGCACTTTTATGAATCGAAGGATTTTGTTTTTCTTGTTTGGTTTTCAATTTTCATATTTATGGGTTAGTGGCGTCATGTGTTCCTTTTTTTCTATAACGAAGAACATCAGAATTCTTCTTGGTCTACTAGGCTTGGTCTTTTATTTATTTCACACTGATCATTTTTGTTTTCCTTCTCTATTCAGTGAGGTTTGTAGGAATGTAGGGCAAAGATGTGGATCAGTTAGGTGGAAATTTGGGCTGGACAAAAGTGGCTTCCTTGTTCAAATCTTAGGTTTGTGCCATCTTTGGGCACTATATACAAATTGATAAAGTGAAGGCAAACTACTGAAGTTTTTTTTTTTTTTATAAATCATATGTAGTTTCATTGATTAATATCATGATGTTGAGTTTTCATTTGTTGTTTCTATTTTCGTGCACATAACTGGAATGTTTGCGTAACTGTTTAGATGGAAGAGAGAGTAATGTAAAGTAGTTTGTTTGATAACTCCTAATTTCTGTCAAAAGCAAATTCCCCAAATAGCAAGCTGTCACTAAACATGACAAGAGCTTATCTGGGATGAAACAAATTAAATATGTTGTGTAATGATGCTTTATGACTTTAGAGGCAATGAGCGTTCTTGCAACTATGATCATCTGTTTTGAGGTGCATTAACTGATTCACAGCAGATATCAGCGAAGGAACTCAAATTTTAGCAATAAATGTGTTGTACGGTTGCTTAAATACTCTGTTGTTACATGTGAAGGGATTAGGATTCAGGAGCTGAGAGAGGCTAATAAGAAAAGGTAGAACTAGACTGGTATCTGGTACAAACTTAAGCAACCATGTTTTCACCCCAAAAATAAAAAAAGATATGCTTAGGCAAAGAGGTCAGATCGTCCCCTCCATCCGCCTCTTTTCAATGTTAGATTTTTGTTGCTTTTCATTAGACCCAAATTTGTGTTTCTAGGATCAAAACTTACTTTATCACCCTTTTCGGCAACTCTATTGAGTCTGATTTATTTATGCTAACCTGTGCATTAGTATGAAACATTGGTAGATTTGATGGGCATAGACATTTCATTTTAATGGAGCATTTTTTTACAATCTAGACTAGGTGATGAGTGGGAATGCCAAGCCATTGAATCCAATTTCTTCCTTGATTTCTTAGCTTATTTTGGGTTACAAGGCCAGATACATATTTTGCTTTGTATGCTTTTAGAACCTGTAGCTTCATTTCCCCCTTTTGTATTCCTTCAACAATATATTACCTTACATCTTTTGTCTCAATGTCAAATGAATATTTTTATTGTTTTTTATGCAGTTGTTTTCCTTATTACAACAAGAAATGCAATCAATAGTAATCATGTAATTCTGATTCATTGCCAGAATAAATAGTAAAGTTCTGACAATTAATTCATTGTGTTCTCCAGCTCCGGCTGTAAGAGGATCTGGTGAAAGTGGGGTCATATTCACAGCTGAGCCTCTTGATGGATGTACTCCATTGACCAATAAATTGGTCAATGATTCAAGATCTTCATTTGCTCTAATCATAAGAGGAGAATGTCAGTTTGATGAAAAAGTTAGAAACGCACAAAATGCTGGATTTAAAGCTGCTGTTGTCTACAATGATCAAGATCATGGTCAATTGGTTGCAAGTAATGTGGTCACATTTATTAATATCCGATGTTGTCTAGCCAAAAACTGAAATTCTCTTTTCTTTTTCCTGCTGTTATTTATACTGAACTCCTTTTTGAAATGACAGACTTGAGAAATCTAGCAGCATAGAAGAGCTTTTTGGTGCATGTAGCATCCATACCTTCAGATATGGATAGTTGCATCATTACATGATATAAAATATAACTGAATTCTATCTTGTCTAAAGTAGATATTGGTTACTCTTCACAATTGTAGATGTTAATTTGGCAACCAGCTTGTCAAACGATGTTTATGGCGTTCTGTGTTTGTGTATGTATATTATTGCTTGTTGCTGTTGTATAAATGTATATAGGTATCCTTGTAGTTATTACTCAGTAGTTCAGAGGGTTGTGTCAGGTCTAGAGTTACTTGCAAAACATTCTCAAACTTTGATGGATCTTTTGGTACATAAATATGGGGTAAAGGTTGTCATTAAGGTTTTAAACTTCTTTAGTACTACTATAATGCAATAGAACTCATTAGCATGAGCTCAGAGTAGGTGCTATATCGGATTCAGATGGTATAGTGGGGAAGCTTTGCTTCAAAAACTTAGGAAGCTATAGTGCTTCTGGCATCTGTATAGATAATTCTAGGCACAGATATCAAATTCCAGAACATGCTGTGGTTGTGTTTTAAATAATGTATAGTTGTGTTTATCTGAAAGTTATGTCGTTTAATTCTTGTTCTTGTATAAATTATTACTATTTCTTGGCCTATAAGATTGCAAACATGGGCTGATGGGCAGTGATATGGTTGTTAGACATGATATATTCTCAGGATCCAGGTACCACTCCAACATAAATATTTTACTTTATTGTTAGGAGGGAAGTTCGTTTTTATTAATATGTATACAAGTGAAGAAACACTGATTAGATCTCTCCTTCTTATGATTTAAAATATTTCTTCTCATTAGCTGTTCCAGAAAACAATAAGGACCATTTCATCTGTTATTTTCCTTCTTTTACTAATCAGGAAAGGAGCTTGTTTGTTTTCATTCTCCACCTACTCTTTCTTTTGTCCTAGGTCAAGTTGGAGCAAGTGAACTGGAGTCAAACAAAAGGGATTGGGATTAAATACTAGGAAGATTAACAAAACCAATAATCAGTGTCAATTTCTTTTGGACGAACATGGGATGCTTTTGATAAAGAAAGTTTGTTATGTGATTATGGAGTTATTTCTTGTCAGTTTAGATGTTGATTACTGGTAAGTTTAGAGACATAGCATATGCACAAGCAATAAATATTGGGTATCTTTGGAAGCACAAATGGATTAGAGTTTGAGTAACTTTTAGTAGAAATAATTTGTACTGTGTTGACAAAATAACATGGGGGACGGAAATATGACATGGAGCTATCTAATAGGGAGGAGATCAATCTATGGCAAGCCGGTAATATGTGCCCATTTGTGAAGCTTAGGTTTTTGAGCAAGTAAGAAGCTAATTCTTGGTTAGACAAAAGGAAATCCAAGTTGGATTTGTAGCAGGATGGTCTTGAATGGAGGCTATAACTAAATTAACAGAAACCTTCTACTATCTGTCGGGGCATCTTACTTTCATCTTTATGTGATTTCCATTGGATGTGCTGACTGATGGCATTATTCCAATGCAAATAGGCTCCTGTAATGTTTTACTGTTGCATTAAAGAAAAATCAGAAAGCAAAGAGTCTCTTAAGTCAATCCATATCTATGCAGAATTTTGGCCTTTGACAGGAGACATGAACATGACAATGTATTCATAGTTAATTATGCAGTTTTCTAAGGCTTAAGTTTCCCTTTTTGAAGGTGATCTATTAGACCTCTCTAGTTATAGTTAGCAGGATCTGTGTCATTTCATATTTAATATCCTATGCTCGGTATCTTACTATGAACATATTGCAGTGGCAGGAACTCCTGATGGCATCAATATACCAGCTGTGTTTATCTCTAAAGCATCTGGCGAGGTACTTAGGAAATATGCAGGTCGTACAGACATGGAGTTGTGGATCATACCAAGCTTTGAGACTTCAGCATGGTCTATTATGGCCATCTCCTTCATATCTTTACTTGCCATGTCAGCTATGCTGGTTACATGTTTCTTTGTGCGTAGACATGTTAGACGTGAACAACCTAGAGCTTCTCAAATCCGGGGTTTCCATGGGATGAGCCGGCGTCTAGTGAAAGCAATGCCAAGTCAGATATTCATGTCGGTGTTCGAAGACAGTTGCACTTCACAAACATGTGCTATTTGCCTAGAAGACTACAATGTTGGGGAGAAGCTTCGTGTGCTGCCTTGTCATCACAGTAAGCCACTTCACCACAGTATAGTCACTTTTGCCTTCAGTGTTTCTTACTTTCTTGTAGATGGAGAACCTGCTTTGCTCAGGTTACTTAGGAAAGTTGAATAAAGCTTATTTTTGTTTAAAAAAGGAAATAATAGATCCTATCTTTAGCATAAAATATTCAGCAATTAGGATATTGTTATATATTTCTTCGGAATTCTTTATTAGTTGCTAGTTTTATACCCTTGTTAAACCAAGCAATGAAAATTTCCACCTAGCAACCTGAACACCTCTGGTTTTAATATTTATTTTGGTGGACATCATGAATTCAGAGCTAAATTTATGAGCTTTAAGTATGCTCATAGAGTATGTGCTCTTTGACAACTTGCGCGCTCAGTTCGAATTTGATGCTAAGATTGCAAAATGATGGAGGCCATTCTCTGAGGCAGTAAATGAGAGAGTTAGAAGAAATGAAAATTTTAGAAGTGGTTCTTAATGACTTGGAAAACTTCATGGTAGAGTATCACGAGTTCGAGTTATTTGGTTGGCATCTCTGCGATGGAGGATGTAGGGCACATTTTGTGCTGAGAATATATAAAGGAGTGGCTGCAAGTGTTAGAACTAGTTGTGGTGGACTCTGAAAATCCAGCTAAGATGTGCATGAACAAAAGTCTTCCTCAGCCGAACCTTTTGTGCTTATCACATGTTATTGATATTTAAGAGGATGCACAATGGTTTGTGCTGTTTGAAAATGATTTAATGGTTACAAGTGAGATGCAAATAAAGTTAAAGTCCTAAATTGGAGTTACGGATTATGCCTTCTGAAGATAAGTACCTAAAGATTAGCAGAGCTAAAAGGAAATATATGTTATAGTTTCAGTGAGACTGAAAATGAGGCATCCAATGAAACAGTTGACTAAGACATAATGTTGTAAACCAATGTGATGATCTTTACGAGATTTATATCAGTTATACAGAAGAATGGCTGATTGACAGGGTCATATATAACGTAGAAAGAGTGGATGAAGTCAAGGGGTGCTTTCAAGGCTTTATATGACTGAATTTATATTTGGGACTTAAAAGAAGGGTGTCCCACTGCATGTGGCTCCTGCCACTGCAGAATCTGGGGAGGCTCAGATTTGCAATCCTTATCTCCGAGTGCAAAGAGGCTCTTTCCATGTTTCGAACCATGACATCCATATCAAAAGTTGGAGCAACCTTTCCATTGTGCTAAGGTCTGCTCTCTGTGTGTGGGATTTAACTGGAATAATTTATTAAGATGTCAGTAGCATACACAATGTTGTTTTGTTTCAAAATATTAAGCACCAGGCACAGAAGATGACATAGTTGGGATGATAATGCTAAGGTAGATGCACAGTATAATGCAGGAGGACATGGTGAGAATAGATTACAGTAGATGAAGCATAAGTTGCACCTCATGGATGAACTGGTGAAAAACTGATTGACATATTACAAGCTTCTGTGATGGTGATCTGATGAGCTTCTTATGGGGAGAGGGGATTATATTTGTAGTAAATTTGTTTTAGAAAGAAGACAGAGATCTAAGATCAACTTGGATGAAAGTTGTGATTTTGGATTCATAGAAGTTGGTGGTGATGATCCATGTGGCCCATACTACCAGAAATTGTTTCAGTGATATCACAGTGGGGAAATCCTTGTTGGTTATAGACCTCATGCGTTTTCACATCAGTGGAAGTTCGAGCAGTAGCCTAGTGCACTTGTACTTAATTTCATGGACAATATACTCATTGGTTACTAGAGGACATTTTATTTTTCAAAAGATTTACTAAGATATCTGTTGAGGTAGGTCCTCGTCACTTAACCGACCTCATCCAACCGACCTCGATCGGAGGCCCACCTCGGAAAAAGCCGACCTCATTAGAAGACCGTGGTCCCCAGGAGGCCGACCTTGTCTGAAAACTGAGGTCGGTGATAGTCCAACTTCAACATCACCTGGATGTAGTGGGTCCAAGTTGAAGACTACATCGGCCAACGACCGGCTTGTTTCTACAGTGGCTTCAGCGAGAAACTGACGTCAGCTGTCTACGGTGTTGATACTTCAGATCGGACATCTACCGACCTGACCTTCCAACCCTACTCGACGAGCCCAGAATTGCTGGCACATGGTGTACTCATCTTGGATTGCTTTTAACCCCTTTCATCTTGCCTCGGCTAATGGCCGATCTGGATATCGACATCGACCAAACTACTAGAGGTCAAGTGAGGCCGTCATGCAGTCATATCGAGTCATATCAAGCCACGTCATCCTGAGGTCATACCCTAAGCGGTCTGCTCCGTGTCGTGATAGGACACCACAGAGTCATTAATTGTACCATGCACGTGCAATGAGGCCCACCGCTGTAACCATCGGTGCTCCAGACAAAAGGCATGCCCGCTGATAGGGCCATTTAAAGATACCCCCATGTGGCTTTTTATGATTGGACGTTATCGGAATACATTCCCATCCTTTCGTCCTTCATCCTGCTCTCTCTATAAATGGAGACAAGAGAAGAATCCAGGAGGTACGCGCGCTCAAACACTCAGAGTCCGAAACTCTACCTCATTCGCTTCTCCATTTCTTGAGTTGAAAATTAACTTGAGCGTCAGAGTGTCTTTGTCGGAGCCATCTCCGGCATGGGCTTTTCTTGTAGGTCTCTCTACTGCCACCGGACGCCGCCGGCTGACCTTTTCGTCCGGTCCGAGTTGACCTTACTCCCGTTCAGTGTATTGTGAGCCCTCATTCTCGTTCTCGGCCCTCTCGACTGTGACCTCTCTTTGGCGAGCGATCCTTCTTCACCTGTTTTCTATCGTTCAACACTCAAGCATGACGATCCGACTACCCCACCCGAGACAAGCTACAACAGCTTGGTGTGCCAGGAAGGGGAAAGGAGAAAATCCTTCCAGGAGTCATAATGGTCAAGACAAAAGTGCAAAATGCTTCCTTCAGTTTCGCTCGACGCTCATCGCAGCGTGACACGCTTTCGACGATCTTCGAGGAGCCGAGTGCCTCACAATCGGAGTAAATAGTGGACCAGCAACATCTTGCCGTCTTGGTACAGCAAGTTAGAGCACTGATGGAGGTTGTCCATAGTCTCTAGCAGACTGTGAAGCAATAGCAATAACAGCAATGGCGGACAGATGATTCGGTGCCGCGGGACGTGCCCTCTAGGTAGATTCCCCGGCTCCGTTCTCCATCTTGCCACTTGTCTCGACGCTCCCACCAGATGGCTTCTCAACCCATCCGACGATTGCCGTAGGCTGACTCTCGACGCAATCTACATGTCACTTCTAACGATCGCTGGTCTCCTTCCTCTCGACGAGCTTCACACAAGAGAAAAAAGCCATGATCTCCGTCAAAGTCTTCTAGGGAAGGTTCTACCCTCGGATATTCAAGCACCTCGATGAATCTCAACGGCGGCTGGATGAATACGACCTCAAGCTGAAGGAGTTTGATCGATGCTTGAATCAGCTCCAAGCGAACAATCAAGATTTTATCAGTGAGCTTGACGTCAGCTCCGTCTGCCTTCTCTCGACGAATTTTTGATGAATCAATTTCAGATCGGTTCAAGATGCCGCACGTGGAACCGTACGACGGCTTCACTGATTCGCTCGACCACCTCGAGAGCTACAAAGCTCTCATGCTTGTTCAGGGGGCATCGACGCCCTCCTCTGCATCACCTTCCCGATCATCCTCAGGAAGATCACTCGGATATGGTACTCCGGACTTCAATCAAGAAGTATCCATTCGGACTTCAATCAGGGAGTATCCATTCGTTCGACCAGCTCGGACAGCTTTTCTTCACGCACTTCGGTATCAATCGGAAGGTGCCGCGGATATCTGACAGTCTTTTCTCTGTCAGGCAATTAGTCGGAGAATCTTTACGAGATTTTGTGGTGCGCTTCAATGCTACTACCTTGGAAGTTCGGAACCTCGACGAGTCGATGGCCATTGCGGCTATGAAGCAGGGATTACGCAGTTCCAAGTTTACCTACTCCCTGGACAAGATGCTTTGTCGGACATTTGTCGAACTCCTCGAGTGCGCGTAGGATCTGAAGAAGATCAAGAAAGAAGGAACCTCTGCGGGACCTAGCCGAGCCTGTGCTGAGTGGGAGGCTCCACCTTCCTGACCAAGCCCAAGACCAAAGAACTTTGGCTTCAGGTATGATTCCTACACCCCTCTAACCACTCCTCGTGCGCAAATCCTCATGGAGATAGAGGGGGAGGACTACTTTCGATGATCCCAATCGATGAAGATAAAAGCAGCATTCCGAAATCGGAGGTGCTATTGTCGTTCTATCACGACTACGGCCACGACACCGAGAGGTGCATCAAGCTGAAGAATGAGATTGAGGGTTTAATAAGATGGGGATATCTTGCAAAGTACGTGCAGGGCTGACCTACGCAGTGACCTGGTGACTCTCAGCCTAAGCCGCACTCCGACGAGGAAGTTCACACTCAACCTACGACGGGCATGATCAACGTGATCTCGACGGGACCAAGACTTCAGGGATCTAATGACTCAAAAAGCTCCTCCAAACGTCGGCGATTAAACGACGACATCGTTTTCTCCGAGGAAGATTTGCAAGAAGTCCAAACTCTTCATAATGATGTTGTTGTTGTATCAATGATGATAGCTAATTATGATGTTAAATGATGTCTTATTGATAATGGAAGCTCGATCGATGTGATTTTTTACTATTGTTTTTTTCAAATATGACTTTCTATTGATCGACTTAAGTCAGTCAGCGCTCCCTTAATCGGACTTAGGCGACTCAATTAAGGTAGAAGGGGAGATAAAACTTCATGTTACTATCGAGTGACTACCTCAACAATTGATCGTGCAACTCAACTTTCTTGTAGTCGGTTTCTTCCACCTACAATGTTATCTTGGGGGAGCCAGCTGAACGAGCTCCAAGCAATCGTCTCAATGTATCACTTGCTCGGGCGCTTCCCGACGAAAAAAGAAGCTGATGAAATGTGGGGAGATCAGCAGCTGGCCCGATAATGTTATTTAACCATTATCAAAGGAAAAAGGCCAGTTGAAGCTCTTTCCATCGACGACGGACTGGACCAAAGAGAGAAAAAAAGTCGAGAACCTGCAGAGTGACTCACATCGGTGCCCCTCAACGAGAACCCGATCAGAACTGTTTAGGTTGGATCTTCTTTAAGCGACGAACTGCGGGAGAAGCTAATCAACTTTCTGAGAAAGAACGCAGATGTCTTCGTCTGGTTTGCCTCAGATATGCCGGATATTCCATCTGATGTAATTGTCTACTGACTAAATATCAACGCCAACACATGCCAATGAGACAAAAGAAAAGAAATTTTGCTTTTGAGTGACAGAAGACCATCGACGAGGAGGTCAACAGATTGCTAGTAGCCGACTTCATTCGCGGGACGACTTATCCAGATTGGCTCACGAATGTTGTGATGGTCAAGAAAGCTAATGGCAAGTGGCAAATATGCATTGACTACACGATCTGACTAAATTTGTTCGAAGGACAGCTTTCCACTGTCCCTGATTGATCAACTGGTCGACGTCACGTCGGTTCATTACCTGTTCAGCATCATGGACGCCTTCTCCGGCTACAATCAGATTCAGATGGCATCGGAGGACAAGGAGAAGACGGCGTTCATTACCAACAAAGGCTTGTACTGCTACAAAATCATGTCTTTTGGTCTCAAGAATGTCGGGGCTACATATCAGAGATTGGTCAACAAAGTCTTCAAGAATCAGATCGATCGCAACATGGAGATCTATGTGATGATATGCTCGTGAAAAGCTAGGAAGCTGTTCTCCATATCAACGATCTGGCAGAAGCTTTCAACGTCCTGAGGAGACATCGGATGAAACTGAATCTGATTAAGTGTACCTTTAATGTCACGTCAAAAAAAATTTTTGGTTTCATGGTGATGAAGCGAAGCATTGAGGCCAACCTTGAGAAGATCAAGCCGGTTCTCGACATGAAGCTTTCGACTTTTCGGTGGGATATTCAGATGCTGGTGGGATGCGTGGTGTCTTTGAGCCGGTTCATCTCCAAGTCTGCAGAGCGATGTCTCTCTTTCTTCAAAACTCTCAAGCAAATGTACTTCATCTGGATGGAAGAATGTCAAAAGGCTTTAGACGACCTGAAGCGGTACCTCAGTCCTCCACTTCTAACAAAGTCAAATACCGACGATGAATTACTCATGTATTTGGCTGACTCCTGAAGTCGTCACTCGGTACTTGTCCGAGAAGAAAATAAGATGCAGAAACCGATCTACTACATAAGTCGGGTGCTATGCGGAGCGGAAGCCAGATATCCTTGGATCGAAAAGTTGGTCTTCACGATCATCATGACGACTCGATGACTACGATCTTATTTTCAGGCCCACTCAGTGAAGATCTTGACGACCTCCCCCTGAGGAGTCTACTTCAATGTTAGACACTTTGGGGAGGATGGCTAAATAGATGGTCGAACTCAGTGAGTTCGATCTCTTTTATGTTCCACGATCCTCAATGAAGCTCAGATACTTGTCGACTTTCTTGTCGAGTACACTCTAACCGACGACAGTCAAGTCGAGGATTGCTCTCAAGGAGAAACTTCAGAGCCTGCATGGATTTACATGTAGATGGAACCTTAAACGCTCAAGGTTGTGGTGCGGGTCTTATTTTGACCAACATCGATGGGATGGTGATTGAGTACGTCCTTCGATTTTATTTCAAAGCTTCTAACAATCAAGCTGAATATGAAGTTCTGATAGTCGGACTGAAAATCGCCAAAGATCTCGGTGTCAAATGCCTAAGGGTGTGCACCGACTCGCAGCTGGTCGCTAGACAATCTCAAAGAGAATATGAGACCCGAGATCCAATTCTTTTCAGATATCTATAGAAACTCAGATTTTTGCAAATAAATTTTGATTATTTCGAGGTCTACCATATTCTCCGCTCGAAGAATGTTCGAGCTGATTTTCTGTCCCGGCTCGCCACATCTGGCTGCGGCGAGTTAGAGAGGATCTTTATCGAGCATCTTGAAAATTCAAGTATCGACTCCGAGGAGGAAGTTCATCAGGTTTAGGTTGGTCATGAATCGAGTTGGATCGATCCGTTCGTTGAGTTCCTGATCAATAGAACCTTACTGGCTGATCCTATCAAGGCAGCCGAATGAGGAGACTGGCTGTCCGATACGTGATCATCGACGACCAACTCTACCGTAGATTGGCATCTTTGTCCCTGCTCAAGTGCCTCCGGCCTTTTGAAGCCGACTACGCTCTTTGGGAGGTGCACGAGGGCACTTGCAGCAACCACTTGGGGGGTAAGTTGCTGTCCTACAAGATACTGCAGTAAGAATATTATTGGCCGATCATGCAGAAGGATGTGTCCACCTCATACAGAAGTGAGACCAATGTCAGAGGTTTGCCAATGTTCAAAGACTTTCGTCAAGTCAACTCACGACCATCTCGGCACCATGGTCATTCGATCAGTGAGGAGTCGATATACTTGATCTTTTCCACCTACCAGTGGACAAAGGAGGTTCATCATCGTGGCCATTGACTACTTCATCAAATAGATGGAGGTCGAGCTGCTGGTGCAGATAACAGAAAGAAAAACTACCGACTTCTTGTGGAAATCCATCATGTGCCGCTTTGATCTACCCCGAGTGATCATCACCAATAATGGCTGATAATTTGACAACACTAGGTTTAAGAAATTCTGCGCAAAGTACCACATTATCTACAGATTCATCTCGGTCGGGCACCCACAATCTAATGGAGAAGTTGAGGTGACTAACAGGACTATTCTATAAGGTCTGAAGACAAAAATTAATCAAACCAAAGGATGTTGGGCTGACGAACTCCCCAGTATCCTGTGGTCTTACCGAATGACTCCTCGGATCTCGACGAAAGTGACCGCCTTCAAACTGACATTCAGAACGGAAGCTGTGATTCCGATTGAAATCAGCCTAACTTCGGCTCGGATGGAGCACTGCGACAATCAGACCAATTCAAACAAGCGACGAGCTAACCTGGACTTGCTCGATGAGATCCGAACACAAGTCCAACTGAGGATGGCTTCCTATCAGCAAAGGTAGCTCGGCACTACAACTCCTGAGTTGAGCCCAAGATCTTTCAAATTGGAGACCTAGTCCTAAGGAGAGCCAAAGTCTCCAAACCAGCCGAGCAAGAAAAGCTGTCCCCGAATTGGAAAGATCCCTACAAGATTTCAGTGGTTCTACGATCTGGAGCATACAAGATTGAGCCTGGATGGTACTGAGATTCCTCGGATCTGGAATATCGAGAATCTACGGATGTATTATCAATAGGAACACCTTGTAAATAAAAATTTTTCTTTCCTACAATTTTGTGTTAAACAATTCAACTTTCGGAGGCTTGACCCTCGACCGAATCAGAGGTCACCTCGGCCAGGTCCGAAGTGCAACGACGGAAAACCTTGGTCAAGGACCCAGGTCGCCTCGATGAGATTCGAGGCACAGCAAACGACGATGCTCCTCTACGATGGAATGGCCTACAACAAAAACCCTCATCAAGGCCCCAAGTTACCTCGGTGATTTTCGAGGTACAGTGCGGTTGAGATCATTGACGGGACATGAGGTTACCTCGACAAAATTCGAGGTACAACAGCAGTACTGACAAGACACGAGGTCACCTAGACAATATCCGAGGAACTAAGAAATCAACAAGCCCCTTCACAAGTTGGCCATGCCCTTGGCAAGACCAATTCTACGGAGGGCAGACGACTCGAGATGTTCCTTCGACTTGGAAAACTCCTCCAGACATCAGTGATTTGGTATCCAACGAGATGTTATTCGGTTAATACTCATTTAATGGAGCTGTGGAGTCCGGCAACTATTAGCGTGCCAACTCTGGTCGAAGGATCGTTGGAGTATAAGCTATAGTTCGTAGCACAGACCCAGACGAAATCCGACGTTATTCGGCTAATGCCCGTTTAACAGAGCCGTGGAGTCCGGCAACTGTTAGCGTGCCAGCTCTGACCAAAAGACCGTTGGAGTATAAGTTACAGTTCGCAGTACAGACCCAAGCGAAACCTGATGTTATTCGGCTAATGCCCATTTAATAGAGCCATAAAGTCCGGCAACTATTAGCGTGCTAGTTTTGGCTGAAGGGTCGCTAGGGTATAAGCTACAGTTCGCAGCGCAGATCCAGATAAAAAAAGTTGTGGTTAGTCGGTTTGTCCCCGATTGATCAAGGATCAGTTGATCCAAAATGAAGCGGAGATACGATCATGCTCTGCCTCAATTACCATGCTTCGAACTTGACGAGATGCTCTGCAGAATGGTGACCCACATCTCGAAACAACAAATCCGCTGCACGCGGCTTTCAGAGATGGTCGTCAGAAAAAGCTACTTGAACCCATACATCGGTTAACTCCTTTGCCCGATGAACACTACGTGATCGGACTCAGGAGTTGGGGGGTAAGTGTTGGGGTAGGTTCTCGTCACTTAACCGACCTCATCCAACCAACCTTGATCGGAGGCCCACCTCGGAAAAAGCCGACCTCATGAAGACCGTGGTACCCAGAAGGCCGATCTCGTCTGAAAACTGAGGTCGGTGAAAGTCCGACCTCAACATCACCTGGACGTGGCGAGTCCAAGTTGAAGACTACATCGGCCAACGATCGGCCTGTTTCTACAGTGGCTTCGGCGAGAAACTGACGTCAGCTGCCTACGGCGCCTGATACTTTAGATCGGACATCTACCGACCTGACCTTCCAACCCTACTCGACGAGCCCAGGACTGCTGGCATTCAGTGTATTCACCTAAACTGCTTCTAATCTTTTTCATCTTGTCCTGGCTAATGGCCGACCTGGATATCGACATCGGCTGAACTACGAGAGGTCAAGTGAGGCTGTCATGCAGTCACATTGAGTCACATCAAGCCGCGTCATCCTGAGGTCATACCCTAAGTGGTCTGCTCCGCGTCGTGATAGGACACCACAAAGTCATTAATTGTGCCACACGTGCATGATAAGACCCTTCGCCGCAACCACTGACGCTCCGGACAAAGGCATGTCCGCTGACAGGGCCATTTAAATATGCCCCCATGCGGCTCTGTATGATTGGACGTTATCGAAATATATTTTTGTCCTTTCGTTTTTCATCCTGTTCTCTTTATAAATGGAGATAAGAGAAGAACCCCAGGTGGGACGCACACTCAAACACTCAGAGCCTGAAACTCTACCTCATTCGCTTCTCCACCTCTTGAGCTAAAACTGATTGGAGCGTTGGAGTGTCTTTGCCAGAGCCATCTCTGGTGCGGGCTTTTCTTGCAGGTCTCTTTGTTGCCACCGGATGCCGCCGGCCGACCTTTCCATCCGGCCTGAGTTGACGCGGCTCTCGTTCAGCGCACCGTGAGCCTTCGCTCTCATTCTCGGCCCTCTCGATTATGCTCTCTCTCCGGCGAGCGGTCCTTCTCCACCACTTTCTTGCCGTTCAACACTCAGACGTGACGATCCGACTACCCGCCGGAGACGAGCCGCAACAATACCTTTCTCAATTAAAAAAACGCATTTATAGATTCTTTTAATTTCTTTTCATTT
This sequence comes from Elaeis guineensis, assembly GCF_000442705.2. Lineage (NCBI taxonomy): Eukaryota > Viridiplantae > Streptophyta > Magnoliopsida > Arecales > Arecaceae > Elaeis > Elaeis guineensis. The sequence goes on from NC_026001.2 coordinate 7,119,728, forward strand.
TCATTTTTTTGCTTATTTAATCATCTAAAATTTATCTGATTCTTGTTGCATTATTTCATCCTGCGTCATATTATTTTGCAGAGTTTCATGCTGTTTGTGTTGATTCCTGGCTCACTACATGGAGAACTTTTTGCCCTGTATGCAAGCAAGATGCAAAGTCAAGCGCAGCCCATCCTCCAGCCTCTGAGTCTACTCCATTACTTTCTCCGATCTCTGCATATCTCTCTTCTTCTGCTGGATCTTTAGCAGCATCTCCACCTATATCAATAGTTTCCTTGCCACCTCAGACACCATCAGCTTCCTTCACTCATTCATGTTCCAGTACTTGTATTGTTAACCTGCATAAGTCCCGTAACAACTCACCAATAGGCAATACCTCTTCAGATCTTCGAAATGGATCATCTCGCAGATCTCAAACCTCACATAATCTCTCTGTGCATTTGCTGGGCTTTCCTTTGTCTTCGCCTTTCCAGTCACAATTCATATCTTATATTCCTAGCTCCAGCAACTCATCCCCTAGTTATCTTGTTCGTTCATCCAGTATGCAGCCATACCTGCAGCATTATGAATCAGAAGCAAGCCTCTCTGCGTTAGCTTCCACGCAATCTTTGCCGGGATGTTGATTCACCTCAATTGCCTCAAAAGTGTTATCTTCTGCTGGCTCTAGCTCCCATTTTTCAGCTTATGATATACAATCCATGTTTGAGAGGGCAGATCCATAGCAAGAGTTGCAGTGAGACGGATGAGGGTCTATGTTATATCATGCAGCTATTTGGTTTTGGAACCCTGTGGTGATCTTGATTTTAGAGTGATTGTATGCATGACAAATGAATGAAATGCTTTGACCAGACACTTTTTGGAAAAGTTTATGAGGTTGCAATTGATTTGGATGCAAGGTGTCATGTTCGACTAAAGAGGAATGATCTGAATTTTGGATTAATTGTGAAACTTGAGTTGCTCTATGGTCATCATCTGGAGCTCGCTGGAACTTTCTTGTTTGTTCATTGTGCTGTTTTTGCATGAATTTTCTTTGCTTGGTGAATAGAAAACAAATGGATTGAGCTAAGCATTTATTTTTTTCCAAACCTTATTTTTCAAGGAACTCTTAGCAACGGCAGTTAAAAAGCACTTCATTTGCTGCTGATTCTACATTTAGGTCAATGCTTGTGAAACAGTTGTACGTATGCATCTGTTATAATTGCCGTTTTCATGGTAAAAGATCCCATTATGCCAGACGAGATGTGATGGAGTTTGAATTTTGAGATCACCAATCAAATCATCGACAGAGAATTCTGTATTGACTTAGTTCAAGAATATTTGCACATCTTTAGTATGTTCTATATATAATTTGGGGTTGGAAATGGTGGCATGACAGGAGTAGCATGTTTATGTCGAGTATTTCTTTGACTGCACCAATCCCTAGCAATTCATGAACCTGTCACTGTAGCCCTATTTATTCTTGGATAAATTGAAAGATCAATCAGCCTGTTTTGACATACTGCACCATTGTCAAATTAGTTTGAGCCATGGGTCGTGATGTTGAAGTTTCAGCTGAATGATGCCTAAAACTAATTTCTGGCTGGCTGGTGGACTGTTGATGATAAGTGCGAGCCAAGCCAATATCACCTCTTCTCTTTGCCACCATGGCCTTCTGTGGATCAGATCATCAAACTGTTCTTGTTGCATCCTCTCAATATTCTGGTGAGGATTTGTGTGAAACAATAATTATTTTGAGTAACATTTTGGCAGGTAAAGTTTGGAATATTGTATTTTTGTTACATCACCATTAAGCTTACAAGCAGATTACTTTGACTGTAAAGTATCATATTTGATTTCTTTTTGACTTGATAAGGATAGAACTTCCATTTGATAATAAATTATGTGAAAGTATAGAACTTGAAATCTCTAAACCTTTCAAATGAAAACATAGAACCTGAAATCTCTAAACCTAGCAATTGTGTAGATCAGCAAAGCAGAATTCTCACATTGCTGTGGATGCTATTTGTCATTATAGGCTTTGTAGGTTATATAACCTTTCAAAGGTACCTATACGACTAAATCTGCTTCTTAGTAAGATATAAAGTCAACTTGCAATTTTGTGAGGGCACACACTCCAAACATGGTTGCTGTAGGGAATGGATGAATTGAGAAGGCTCATAATTTGTTACATATTTTGGTAAACTTCTCTAAATGAAACATTAACCACATGAGCATGCAATTATTGTTACAATGTCATATACATTTTTTTAAAAAAGAATTTAGAAAAAATTACATCAACATCTCTTCAATTTTTTGTGGTTTGCACTTATATTCCCCTAAAACTATAATTTTTTAATTAGATCCTAAAATTTAGATTTTTTTTGCAATATGATCTAACAGTCCATCTCTATGAGGATTCGTGAACATATGATTGTCATGTAAAATAAGTTTAGATATAAATTAATATCCTTGTCAACTAGGTATTTTGGTGGAAATGAAACTTCAAAGGTACATTAGTTATTTCTAGTTAACAATGTTAAGGCTTGGGTGGACGTCTGGATCATATTATAGCTAATTTGTAACTTTTAGGATTCAATTGAAAAATTAAAATATTTGGGATATAAGAAAAGTTGAAAGTTGAAAGAGGAGTCTATGCGTTTTCCCTTTATTTGTCCAGTACGTCTCACCCGGTCTGAGAGGAAGATAAAAACTGACATCAAAATTTTTTAGCTGAGAGGAATGGCGAAGATGGTATGCCTCACTCTAAATGATAAGCCTCGCCGACTTTCAGTATCATAATCTCTGTACAGCATTTCCTCAAATAAAAAAAAAAGGAAAGAAAAAAAGAAAGACAGTACAAGGCATGCTAGATCAAGCTTCACGGTGTTGGTATTGGTAATCAAAAGAGTACGATGCTGCTAGATAATTGGTAAGTGAATATCCATACTATATATATATATATATATATAATATATATATATATATATATATATATTCTTGTTTCCAATGATTTAAAGTTTTTTTTATTTAGTTTTGAGTGAAAAATGAAGCTTTGTAAGTGCAAAGCTAGATCCCAATTATGATGCTATACTCATGATCCTCGTAAAAGCTCTCCTTTCACTATCCATCTCTTTCTTCTCACCTCCCCTTTTTATCTTCTCTTTCTAGGCCCTCTCTTATCTTGAAACAAAGTGAGAAGACTCGTTTATGGGTTGGGCCGGGCCTTAGATCTATATTCTATTCATTTTTAATCGGGCTTCAAGCCCATGTTATGTAAATTTTGATACCTTTTAGGCCCAAATCCAACCCATGATCAGGTCCCAGGATATATGTTGGATTTCTTTCTCTCCCAATTATTGAGACCTCAAATCGCTCGTAAGCAAATGGTTCCAGGAACCTTGTTTCGTATAAATTGATTTTTTTTTTTTTTTTTTTTTGTGATGCCAACCATTAGGTTGCACTCTACTTAGATTTCAAAGCACTTGCACCATTATCTTCTCTTTGCCTGTACAGATCTTAAATAGATATTGCATGATCCAATGATTGACATTGTAAAAGAAGAATCAATTTTTCTTGCGAAGGATACATTGAACATGTTTTATGATTGATACCACATGATACTGATGAAAAGTGCTGTTGCGGCCTTTCTCCGATTGGAGTAGTTGGTCTGGAGCAACTAGGTGCTGCGCCTGGATGCAGGCCGACAGGATGCAGAGAGATGACGTGCTGTCGTCGGAGAAGGTGCACATAGTCAAAGCGAAGGCGAGAGCGAGGGGTTGCCGGTGAACGATGGTGGTGGTCTCTGCTCGACGCCAGAAGAGAGAGATCTGCAAAGGAAATCCCGTCGGAGGTGGCTCCAGCGAGGATCCTCCGATGCTCAAGTCAGCGAGGTGACTCAATATAGTGAAAAGAGCAGCAGAGCTTTGGTACTGTGTTGGCCAACATTCTTGGAGGGATCTCTGCTTATCTCTATTTATAGAGGGAGCAAAGTGGATGATGAGAGGATAAGTGTTCATATCAATCATGTCTTGTCAGCTGTATGACATCGTGTGGGAGTCTGGCTTTGACAGTGGGTGTGTCTTCTATTCGACGCATAGGTGGCCATGGCGGTGGGTCTTATCACACGTGCGACAGAATTAATGGTCTCGTAACATCCCATCATGACGTGCAGCCAGCTAGTCAAGATATGGCATCTGAGTGACGTGACCTGATGTGGCCTATTAGGATGGCATGATGGCTACGCTTATCGTTCGACCGTTCGACTGATGTCCATGTTAGGAAGTCAGTTGAAGGAGCTCATTAAATGGTGCGACCCAATCGTCAGTTTGGATAGTCAATAAGGCATCGAGAAAGAAGTCAATCTCCTGATGACTTCTGATGAGGTCGGCCTCGGTCTCCTAATGAAGTCGCCCTCGACTTTCAAATGAAGTCGGCTTCTTCATGACTTCTGATGAGGTCGGCCTCCTCGTGAAGTCGGCCTCCGGATGACTTCGTGAGGTCGGCCTCCTTGTGATGATGTCAGCCTTCTCGTAAGGTCGGCCTCTAGATGACTTCGTGAGATCGGCCTCCTTGTGATGATGTCAGCCTCCTCGTGAGGTCGGCCTCCTTATGATGATATCGGCCTCCTCGTGAGGTCAGTCTCCGAATGACTTCGTGAGGTTGGCTAAGTGACGAGGATCTATCCCAATACTTGTCTCCCAACTCCCGAGCCTAATTGCATAGCTTTAATAAGGCGAAAGGAGTTTATCGTTGCATTGATCCGAGTTGCTTTTTTTGACTTGTTTGTTTGCATGCTTTCCTTCTCCATTTGCTTGTCTTTCTGTAACAATGACTTAAGTAGTGAAGTCGGTAAGACTAAGTAAAGTAGTTGGTTAGGAAGTTGCAAACCGAGTAGAGGATAACCGAACGTATAGAGTTGAGAAAAACTTTCTAAGTCATGTAGTCAGTTTTTGCAGATGAACTTGGTCGGGTTGTTCGCTGTAGGTTGTTCTATTGAGCTGGAATATAGTTGTCATTTGGAGAAGCTTTCCGAATCATTGATTCATCATTTGAAGGGGGACCTTGATGATCACCAGAGGTTAGGGTTGGGTTAATCCCGACTTCATGAGGTCGGATCCAGCTTTTTTCTGAGGTGAAGGTATTGTTCGCTTCGGTGCCACACGAGGTTTAGCCACACGTAAATGCAAACAGCATTGCCAGCATGGGGCCGTACAGCTTTATCCTTTGGAAAAAGGTGCCTCGCTAAGGACAAATATCTCCTCTAGCCGTGCGCACAGGGAAATAGCCATGCATTGAGCAAACAGCGTCTTGCTGCTGCTGTGGGGGCCTTGGAGTTTTATCATGGTGGCTTAGGAAATGGACGGGACGAACTGCGTGCAGCTCCATTCTTGTACGAGAAATTGTTCGCTTTGACAGCGTGGGCCTGGCCCTATGTGGGGCCGTAGCCACTAGCATGGGTGCAGGCCGCATGTGTCTCATGGCTTTGTTTCGCTTAGGCCTCATGTACAATCTGACGCTATGACCTTGAGCCTTAGTAGGTACTCTTACGATCGTTGGATCCATCCGTGCTCAACCCGATGCTACGGGCCCTTTGGGGGCGCACTTATGGTTGACGGACCCACCTCGACTTCATCAATTGGGTGTCAGCTGACTAACACTTCATCGGATACTAGCCGATGAGGGAATGGTTATCTTGTAGATTTTTCAAGTCGTCTGTCTCTCAAAGTCTCGACGTTTAGTCATTTTGTAGGGGCCTCCAGGTGAGGTGGACTTTCTCGAGTTTCCTCCTCGGATTTGCCGGTCTTGTCAGAGTTTTTTCTCAGATTTTCTCCTCGACCTCCAAATGAAGTCAGCTTTCGGATGACCTGATGAGGTCGGCCTCTGGATGAAGTTGGCCTTCGGATGACCTGATGAGGTTGGTCTTTGGATGAAGTCCATGTCGGCCTCCTCATGAGGTCAGCCTTCTCATGGAGCTCATCGAGGAGAAGGAGACTGGCAATCACTGGAGTTAGTACGTGGAGCGCATCGGGACTTAGGATGTAGTGACCGTTGGATGGGTCAAGAACTCGTCCGATGGGAGCATTGAGTCAAATGGCAGGTCGGAGACCAGGTCCGACGGTCATGCCGAGAAAGCACATTATGCAGCTCAATCTCTTCCGACCGATGCTGCTGCTGCTAGAGACCGTGGACACCTCTGTTAGATTTTTCACTTGCTACACGAGAGCAGCGAACTACTAGTGGTCTACTGTCATCGATGGTCGTGAAGCGCTCTGCTCTCCGTGAGTCGTCGGAGACACGCCACACTGTGATGAGCATTAAGCAGAGCTTGCGGAGGTGTTTTGTGCTCTCATCTTGGCCATGGAGGTTCTTGAGTGAGAAATTTTTTTTCTGCTTGATTGCCCCCTACCTGGTGCATCAAACTGTTGTGGCCTTTCTCCGATTGGGATAGTCGGTCAGGAGTCGACTAGGTGCTGTGCCTGGATACGGACCAGTAGGATATCGACAGATGACGTGCCATCATCGGAGAAGGTGCACATAGTCAAGACCGAAGGTGAGAGCGAGGGGTTGTCGATGATGGTGGTAGTCTCTGCTCGACGTCGAAAGAGAGAGATCTGCAAAGAAAGTCCCATCGGAGGTGGCTCCGATGAGGACCCTCCGACGCTCAAGTCAGCAAGGTGACTCAATATAGTGAAAAGAGCAGCAGAATTTTGGCACTGTGTTAGCCAGCATACCTGAAGGGATCCTCGCTTACCTCTATTTATAGAGGAAGCAAAGTGGATGGTGAGAGGACATGTGATCATGTCAATCATGTCCTGTCAGCCGTATGGCACCGTGTGGGCGTCTGACTTTGACAGCGGGTGTGTCTTTTGTTCGGCATGCAGGTGGCCATGACGATGAGCCGTACCATGCATACGGCAAAATTAATGACCTCGTAATATCTCATCATGGCATGCAGCCAGTCGATCAGGATATGGCGTCTGAGCGATGTGACCTGATGTGGCATATTAGGATGGCATGACGGCCACGTTTGTCGTTCGATCGTTCGGCTGATGTCCGTGTCAGAAAGTCGGTTGACGGAGCCATTGAGTGGTGCGATCCAGTCGTCAGTTTGGGTAGTCGGTAAGGCACCGAGAAAGAAGTCGGCCTCCTAATGACTTCTGATGAGGTCGACCTCAGTCTTCTGATGAAGTCGACCTCGGCCTCCAGATGAAGTCGGCCTCCTGATGACTTCTGATGAGGTCGGCCTTCAGATGACTTCATGAGGTTGGCCTCCTTGTGAGGTCGGCTTTCGGATGACTTCGTGAGGTCGACCTCCTTGTGATGATGTCGACCTCTTCGTGAGGTCGACCTTCGGATGACTTCGTGAGGTCGGCTAAGTGACGAAGATCTATCCCAACACTTGCCTCCAACTCCCGAGTCCGATTGCGTAGCTTTAATCAGGCGAAGGGAGTTCATGTTGCATTGATCCGAGTCATTTTTTCCGATTTGTCCTCCTTTCTGACTTATTTGTTTGCATGCTTTCCTTCTCCACTTGCTTACTTGTCTTTCTGCAAAAATGACTGAGTAGTGAAGTCGGCAAGACTAAGTAAAGTAGTCGGTTAGGAAGTTGCAAACCGAATAGAGGATAACCGAATGTATAGACTTGAAAAAAATTTCTAAATCATGTAGTCGGTTTTTGCAGACGAACTTGGTCGGATTGTTCGCTATAGATTGTTCTATTGAACCGAAACATAGCCGTCATTTAGAGGAGCTTTCCGAATCATTGATTCATCGTTTGGAGGGGAACCTTGATGACCACCAAAGGTCGGGGTTGGGTTAATCCCAGCCTCATAAGGTCGCATCCAGCTCCTTCCTAAGGTGGAGGTATTGCTCGCTTTGGTGCCGCATAAGATTTAGCCACACATAAATACGAACCACATTGCCAGTGTGGGGCCACACAGCTTTGCCCTTTGGAAAAAAATGCCTTGCTAAGGAGGAATTGTCCCCTCTAGCCGCACGCATAGGGGAATAGCCACATGTTGAGCAAATAGCATTTCACCACTGTGGAGGCCTTAGGGTTTTGTCATGGTGGCTTAGAAAACGGGCGGGATGATCTGCATGCAGCCCTGTTCCTATACGAGTAATTGTCCGCTTTGACAGCATGGGCCTGATCACATGTGGGGCTGTAGCCGCCAGCATGGGCGCAGGCCGTGTGTGTCTCACAGCTTTGTTTCATCTAGGCCTCATGTGCAACCCGGCGCTGTAACCCTTGAGCCTTAGCAGGCGCTCTTATGGTCGATAGACCCATCCGTGTTCAATCAGGTGCTGCAGCCCCTTTGGGGGTGCACCCATGGTTGATGGACCCACCCAGCTTCGTCAATCGGATGTTAGCTGACTAACGCTTCGTCGGGTACTAACCGACGAGAAAATGGTTATCTTGTAAATTTTTCAAGTCGTTTATCTCCAGGAGTCTCGGCGCTTAGCCATTTTGTAGGGGCCTCCAGGTAAGATGGACTTTCTCGAATTTTCTCCTCGGATTTGCCAGTCTTGTCAGAGTTTTTCTTTGAATTTTCTCCTCGACTTCTGGATGAAGTCGGCTTTCGGATGACCTAATGAGGTCGGCCTTTGGATGAAGTCGGCCTTCGGATGACCTAATGAGGTCGGTCTCTAGATGAAGTCCACGTCGGCCTCCTCGTGAGGTCGGCCTTCTCATGGAGCTCGTCGAGGAGAAGGAGACTAGTAATCACTGGAGCCGGTACGTGGAGCACACTAGAATTTAGGATGTAGTGATCGTTGGGCGGGTCAAGAACTCGTCCGACGGGAGCATTGAGTCGAACGGCGGGTCGGAGATCAGGTCCGAAGGTCGTATCAGGAAGGCACATTATGCGGTATAATCTCCTCCGATCGATGTTGCTGCTGCTGCTAGAGACCGTGGACACCTCCGTCAGATTTTTCATCTGCTGCACCAGAGCAGCGAACTGCTAGTGGTCTGCTGTCATCGATGGTCGTGAAGTGTTTGGCTCTCCATGAGTCGCCGAAGGCATGCCACGCACGCAATGAGCATTGAGTAGAGCTTGTGGAGGCATTTTGTGCTCTCATCTTGACCATGGAGGTTCTTAAGAGAGAAAATTTTTTTCTACTAGATTGCCCCCCATCTGGCGCGTCAAACTGTTACATCCTTTCTCCGATTGGGGTAGTCGGCCTGGAGCTGACTAGGTGCTATGTCTGGATGCGGGCCGATGGGATGTCGAGAGATGATGTGCCGTCATCGGAGAAGGTGCACACAATCAAGGTCGAAGGTGAGAGCGAGGGATTGCTAGTAAATGATGGTGGTGGTCTCCACTCGACGCCAGAAGAGAGAGATCTGCAAAGAAAGTCCCATCGAAGATGGCTTCAGCGAGGATCTTCTAATGCTTAAGTCAGCAAGATGACTCAATATAATGAAAGAGCGACAGAGTTTTGTCACTATGTTGGCCAACATATCTGGAGGGATTTCCGCTTACCTCTGTTTATAGAAGGAGCAAAGTGGATGGTGAGAGGACAGGTGATCATGTCAATCATGTCCTGTTAGCCGTATGGCACCGTATGGGCGTCTGGCTTTGACAGCGGATATGTCTTCTATTTGGCGCGCAGGTGGCCATGGCGGCGGGTCTTATCATGCGTGCGGCATAATTAATAGCCTTGTAGCATCCCATCATGGCGCGCAGCCAGTCGGTTAGGATATGGTATCTGAGCAACGTGACCTGATGTGGCCTATCAGGATGGCATGATGGCCACATTTGTCGTTCGACCGTTCGGCTGATGTCCATGTCAGGAAGTCAGTTGAAGGAGCCCATTGAGTGGTGCGACCCAATCATCAGTTTGAATAGTCGGTAAGGCACCGAGAAAGAAGTCGGCCTCTTGATGACTCTGATGAGGTCGGCCTCAGACTCCAGATGAAGTCGGCCTCGGCCTCCAGATGAACTTGGCCTCCTAATGACTTCTGATAAGGTCGGCTTCCGGATGACTTCATGAGGTTGGCCTCCTTGTGATAATGTCGGTCTCCTCGTAAGGTCGGCCTTCGGATGACTTCATGAGATCAGCCTCCTTGTGATGATGTCGGTCTCCTCGTGAGGTCGGTCTCCGAATGATCTCGTGAGGCGGTTAAGTGACGAGAATCTATCCCAACAAGTGCATATCCCCTTTGATGGGTCCATGGATAGCATCAATCAGAGGATAGATGGCCGTGCATGAGCATGAGCCATGCGGTGCATGTCATGCATATTATTTGATTGCCATCCATCTTACTACGGTGGCCATCCACGGACGCCGCACATCCTGTGGTGTCGGGCATGCACGGCAATGGATTTCTGCTCAGTGACCAAACCAGACAATTATATGTGGTATTGCATTCCTTCCTTTGGATATATTGGATCCATGAGTTATAGTTAGCACACATTTTGATATTACCTCGTAACCCCCATCCAGACATATTGGATCCATGAGTTATAGTTAGCACACATTTTGATATTACCTCGTAACCCCCCTCCAGACACATATATATATATATAAAAGGCGCCTCAGCCTTTTTTACTCAGATTAGTAGTATCTTAGCTCCTTTAAATGGATGTTACTCCAAATCTTTAAAGAACTTTTAGGCTGAAAGGCTGGTCAAAAGCCCCCGTTCCCTTTAATCCCATGTGAGGAGTATATTTCCCTTAAGAAAAGCATTCCAAAAAGCTTAAATTAAAGTAAAAGGAGAAAAAAAAGAAGAAAAGAAAGCGATGACAAAGGAATGTAACGCCCCCATGTGCCACCACCAGCATATATGCCGTTGTCTCCCACCTATTTCCAAAATACACTAATTTTAAAGAAACACAAATACTCCTATACTTTGTACTAACATTTTCATGGGACCAGTCTAATCTATCTCCTTTTTCGGATCCGGCATCTTGAGGGGAGGGAAAGCTTTATAAGGTTTTATACAAAAAAAAAAAAAAAAAAAGCCACATCAATCTTATGACGTCCGTAAGTTTGTGACGTTGAAATTCCCATCCTTTATCTGTCTATTAAAGATCCGAGATAACCGGTATGAAAAAGAAGGCTTAACGAAAGAAAAAAAAGCATTAAGTTGCAAGTGGAAACTTATATTTTTCTTATTCAAAATGAATAAAAGTAAAAAAAAAAAAACAAAAGAAGCTGGGCTGATAAAAAGATAATTATTTTTTTATATTTTTTATATTTTTTTATTTTAAAAAATTATATAATATACATCAAATAACATACATACGTCAATCATAATGATTTATTTTTATAATGATGCATCTAGATAAGCATTTGATGAATGCACACCAGGAAAAAATTGCTGGCCGATGTATATTATACAGGATATAATTTTTTTATTATTTTTATTTTATATATAAAATTTTTTTCTTCTCCTATTTCTTTCTACAGGCTGGATATCTACTCTTTGTTGATTTCTAAACGATAAAAATTTAATTAAAAAAATATTGATCGGAAAAGATGTGGGTTTTTAAGATTCATAAGATCAAAAAAAAAAAAAAAAAAAAACCCACGTGACCAAGGATTCACCATAACAGTTTTCCATTAAATTTAGCAGCCAATCTTATCTTAAACTTTAAATCCCAGCCAAATCCTGTTCCAGACCAAAATTATAGACGGAACTTTTGGAGGTGGGGAAGAATAATTGGGCTATAGAAAATCTATCTGAAACCCAAATTCTTCGTACAAAAAAAAAAAAAAAAAAAAAACCCTCAAATTCTTAGGGTAAAGCAGTCAAACCATGCCTGACATCCTAACCATTTTCTAGAGTTATGGGGAGCTATAACCATCAATTTACAGTTGGACTTCCCCCGTGACTGGGGTCCATAGCCAAAATGGGTCCGGAACAATAAATTCCTCTTATCTCAGCCATCCATTCATATAGAAAATATCAAAAAGAGCTATATATATATATCCATGCTATATTATTAAATGAATGAGAGAGCAGAAGACCGTTGGAGATTCCACCTATCAAATTTAAATTTTATGGCTAGAATATTCTTAGTTTCTCTCTTCATAAATACCTATATTAGAATTAGAAGGCTACAAAGAGTGAGCCACTGGTTATTCATTCTCTCTATTCCTCATCTCTAGCCTTTTCTTCTAAATATCCCTAAATAATTTGATTCTTTTTTTTTAAAAGAACTTTATACATCTTTTATCCACATTTTTAATCAATCACACTTTTTTTTAAAAAAAAATTAAAAATATATATGATTTATTTGATCCATATATATTACCTCTGTGAGAGCAAGAGGCTCAAATTATTGAGAACCAGGTCAAGACAAATACAGGCCACCTTGGGGACCAGAGATGGTCTCTGTGTTTGTCATGCACTTGTAAATGGTGACGTCGTTTTTGACGTTTATTGTGATCTCGCTACGTTTTTATAGCACGGGTTCGTCGAATAGAGAGCGACCCATGGGCGTGGTGAGGGGTGTGGTGGGACTCACCAACCACGAGTAAGTTCGTGGAAGCAGGCTCTCTTCTCCTAAGGAGAAGTGTACGGTTCAAACGCGGTTTAATCACGCATTATTTTCTACATTTAGACCAGAACAAGGAGTCAAAACTAGATCTTTCAAAAGAATGTAAGCAAGAAAGATTGGATTTATGTCTCCTTCTACAACCAATCACTACAAGCAAAGGTACTTCATAAATATCTTCAGAGACTATTAAATCACATCTCTTCATATAAAAATCCAATATAAAAGTCTCTTGAATTACGTGTCAGGGGCTTGCCACATGATGATGTCCCAATTCCTTTCATATAAATCACTTCTCGCATGATCAAACAAAAACCTCATTTCATATAAAAAGTTTATTGTTACATAATCCAAGAAGGAGATACTAGTAAGCATCAATATCATCTTCAAATTAATGAAGCATAATTGCAGGGACCCATGGGTACTCCCCTCGGAGGTTGACCACAACCAAACCCACTCAATTAAGTCACCACAAGCAATTGCCCGGCAAATCTAATGATCCGAAGAATCTAATGCCAAGACAAATTCTTAGGATTAACTCCAATTATAATTCTCTCTTATCAACAACCCCCATCCACACTCTGCCAGGTCTTTGTACTAAATCCGCCGTACAGTGACGCGACGAGATGCCAGGATCCTTCCATCCCTAACCGTAATTACTTTCCTTCCCGTCTCTTTTTTACGACTCCCTTTCCTCCTCCTCCCGTCTCCTCCACCTCCCACCCAGAAAAAAAAAAAGAAAAAAAAAAGGAAGCTTTCTCAAGTACTTGTTTCCCAGTGGCTTCCCCCACTTAAAAGCTCTGCCGTCACCTCAACTCGATGCTGGAGCGCGCCCCGAGTGTCGTCTTCCGCCATTAATTCTCTCTTTAATTCTTCCCATATCCGTCTCTCTCTCCCTCTGGTCTTGAAATGATCCCAAAGGAGCGGCTTTCACGAGATCTGGGGGGCTATGGCGGTGACGATGCAAGGCAAGAGGGCGAACGGGAGCGGGCCGACGTCACCGGCGTCGTCGCCCAGGGCGGCGCGGCGGGGCGGTAGGAAGGAGTGGGGGGCGCCGCCGCTGGGGGCGGAGCGGCTGCTGTACGCGGCGTTGGCCGCGCTGCTCCGGCGGAGGGGGATCCTGCTGCTGGCGCCGGTGCTGTATGTGTCGGCCATGTTGGTCTTCATGGGGAGCTGGAATCTTGATGCCGTGCCGGTGCGTGTCGGGGTGGCTGTGCTCCGCCGCCGGCCGCTGCCGGGTGCGGTGTACAGGAGTCCCCAGGTGTTCGAGAGGCTGTGGCCCTTCATGCAGGCCGATGTGAACCACTCGAATGCGGTAGGAGGGAAAGACTCTTCCTTTCTGTCTGCTTTCTTGCTGATCTTATCTTCTTTATACCAATGTAGATAACAAGGTGTCTTCTTTGATATTGTCTTATTGAATAATCTTTGTCCCCTTTCCTAGTATGTATCTGTAGTTACACTCCGAGGGGCCGTCATCAGGGACCGGTAAAAAATAAATATCAAATTGCTTTCAAAACGTAGAATTTTATACATTGTTTATGAAAAGGTGAGATTTTTACTGGCTGTTTCGTGGTTTTAATTGTTTGTAAAAGGTGGATAAATCCATCCTGGAGGCTTTTGCAGCATTGCTGTTTTCTTGGATGTTCTTTCGGATTTCATAGAAACTGTGTTTCACTTGGTTCTTTTTTTTTTTTTTTTTAGTAAAAAAAAAAGAGAGAAAACATGAGGAAAGAGATTAAAAAAAAAAAAATCATAAGTTGCCGATGGCTGGCCCAAAAAAAATTCATAAGCGAGTTTTACTAAACATAAAAAATAACAAAGACTTTCTTCCGATTCATGCCAAGTTCCAATGGCTCTTAAACTTCTTGGCAACCCTTATAATTGAAATATAAACGAGGGAGCTGTATGTTGGGGTGAACCGACTTTTATGAAGGTTACTCTAGCATAAGAGGATAGAAAGCCTATGTTTCCAATATGAAATTCTCTGTTAAGCCTCTCAATAGCAAGCAAGCTACCCCATGTAAGGGAAAGACATACTTACCTGATTAGCTTTGGTCTTTGGGGCATTCTCCCAACTCTACCTCAACTAAGGAATGGTAAATGGTACAAGCATTGAAGGTGAGTCACCAGGTCCAACCCTCTATTTGGTCGAAGTCCTCTCATTTGGTTTTCTTTCTCCTCTCTACCAGCATTATGCTGAATGCTTGTATGAATAGAAAATAAAGGGGATCATCTTACTTATACCCTTGCTACAGTGAAATAATGCTACAAGGGTGCATGGTACACTATATGTACTACACAAGCCTCTCAGACAGTGTCAAGACATAAATCCTTGCCTTGGAGCATTGCTTGGTCATTCTTGAATATATTGCTTAACATAATTACCTAACTAGAAGCTCACCATCGAGTGCTTACACTGTTGAAAGACCATCCTTGGAAAGGTGAAGCAGTTTTAGAAATTGTCAGATATAAAAATGTTTGAGTTTACGTAGAAAAATGTATATATAAGGCCAGGGAAAATATCTTTTTATTGGTTATGGTAACTGGGGAGGCTTTGGCAATGATGAACAGAAGCATGGCATTATGATGAATGGGTAGCATTTTGTGTATGGAATATTATGGAAACAATGATTAAGGCACACGATAGAAAAGAACCCATTTTGTCAATTTTCTTATTCAAGCATATTGTGAAGAGGAAGCAGATAACCTATAAATATCCTTTTATTAGTTGGGGAGACTTATATTATTAAGTTAAGGATAATTCATTTTATGTATGGAGCAATACTATTGAAATATAAATCTTAATCATGGTAAAAGTTAAAATCTTAATCATATGATAATATCATTATAGTTCATGGTCCATTTTACAAGATTTATCATAAAGGGGCCTCTTTAAAGGAACAGAATATAAATTATGAATATGATCAATTGTAACTAAGTAGCTTGTGTCATCAGCATTTCAGATGTAGTAATTTTGCTAATTGAGAGCCTAGCAGATTGGTGTCATTTTTTTTCCCTCTCCAGAACTTGAAGTTCTTAAAGCTCTGCATAAGCCCTTTTTTCAGAGTACCTGCATTTCAGAACTCTCCTGTTTAATAACCTCAACGAATTGGTACTTAAATTAATACCTCATCATGGTTTTATAGTATCCAGACCCTTAAATCGAAGCTCCATGTTATGAATCAAAATCACAGACTTCGGTTTTTTGTTTTTCACAATTTTGGACCAGTATGTGTAAATGGTTCATACTTCATAGATATAAAATGCAGAAAGAATCTGGATTAAATTTTCTCTACGTTCTTAGTTTTAGGATCAAGATGTTATTTCCATCATCTAATGTGCAGGCAACATTGGTCATTTGGAGAAGCAGGGAAATAAATCAGTTGCCCCCTCCTGAAACCATAATATTTATAGCAGTTGACTCTTCACATATTTCTTTCAGCACCTTCCTCTATGGCAAGAGTCCTCTTGTGACTCCCTGAATTTGAGTGGCTCTAATCTTGTAAGAGAGCTCTTGGTTTCCATTGTTTTACATATCAATCTACTGCATCCTTCCAACTTGATGATATTATGCTAATATTGTGAATTTTATGAGTATTTGCTGTAAGTACGTAATCTTAAACTGCATGGACATTTGCTAGCAATTTGGTGGATTTTTCACAATCTTTGAAGTAATAGTGCTATAGGAAGGTCAATCAACATGGAAATGCAATGTGTCCTTGGACTTAAAACAGATGTATAATATGTGGTGTATTATTATATCAGTTATACTTTCTAATGAATATAATTTATTACTGTATTTAGACATGCAAATTTCAAACATGATTATCAAGTTTATCAAGTACTCCAGTTATCTTTACTGCGATCCATCTCTATATGTTATTGATTTTTCAGATATATTTTTCTTTTCTTTTCTTTTCTTTTTTTCCTCTTAATCTGTTTGTCATACTTGAGCTAGAATTTTCTAGTTTTTGCTCATGTTTTGATTAGTCATATAATTAAATACCCGTTTTATGAATTTGTGCAGTTGACGAGAGCATGGCATCAAAAGGCAAGCCAGAGATGGAAGCCATGTGTCAACAAAAGGTTATCTCATGCAGGTTTGAGATTCAACTTTGATGTTTGGATTCAGTTTTTGCACGATATGCTGTTGTTTGGAGAAATTTTAAGAACAATCTGTTTGTCTCTTGATGAGCATTGAACTATGAAGTTTCAATTTTCAAATATTGCATACATATCAGATTAATATTAAGAACCTGATTTTGCTTACCATTCTCAGAGTTGCCACTTTCAAATGGCTACCTCATAATTGAAGCAAATGGTGGGCTAAATCAGCAACGTCTATCGGTAAGTTCCAATATGAAAAAATTAGTTGCCATTTCTTTCAAAAAATTGCTATTAATTAGTTGGCATTTTTTAATAAAGTACTAATAGATGAAAGGATATTCTGATATTGTACTTGTTTTCTTTAAGAAGCTGTAGAACCCAAAGAGTAACATCTTTTCAAAAACAAAGGACTATGTCACCTGCCATGTGGATTATTTATTCTTTTGCAAGAGGTGTGGAACTGCCATGTGGTATATATAACATTACTTAACAAAAAATGCTGCTGAAACTTAGTCCACTAACACCTGTGACAAAACTCTTTAGCTGCTTATTATTTAGAAGTAGCCAACATATCACAGTACTCAGGGTCCATTTCGGTGAAATATATGTCTGTGATGTGCCAGCTGCTCATTGACTCAGGTCATTCATTGTGTCCTCAGTCATGTTTTGGTAGAATTGACTTTTTGTTGTAATTCAATTTCATTGGCATCGTATATTGGCTTGCCATAGAGAACATTCTCATTGACTCGAACAAAATCATTACATCTAGGTTATGATAATATAAATCTGACATGCTGTATTCTTAGCCTTGAGGGATGTTAGAGAGATTCTATCATGCTAATCTTGCGACGCTCTCTCTCTCTCTCACAGACACCCACACACATGCACATGCACAAGCATGCATACACACACATGCTCAAAAACACACATCTTACTCACATCTATATCCTAACATTCGGCATGTTAAGTTCCTTTGTATATCAGTTAAACATTTTGTTCTTTGTTGTGATATAAATCTTTATTTGTCATGTTTCTGCTGCAAATTATCTGATGTTAGCTTGTTCTTTGAGACAGATATGTGATGCAGTTGCCGTGGCAGGTCTATTGAATGCCACGCTTGTCATCCCAATATTTCATTTGAACAGTGTTTGGCGTGATTCCAGGTCACTATGTACTTCAGTTCACATCTTCTTTATAGTTGATTCATCTCTTGTTACATTTTGAGATTAAGGATCATTGGGACACCCTTTTTCTTTTTCTTCTTTCTAGTATATTCTTTACCAGAAGTTGCTTCGACACCCTCTCCGCCCTTCTCTCTTATCTACACATTGCTTTTTGGTTTTGTTATATTTTGTTTTCTTTGCAACATCTCCATATTTATTCACCTTAGATTGTTTTACCTTTTCTTTTATAATTTCTTACGGTAGCTGCTATAATGGTTAAGTACTATTATTTAATAGCATTGTACATACGTGAGCAGCACAGCACAATTCTTTGTATTGCACAATGGTAATTGGGAGACTTGCTAACTGTCTAATTCCTTTAAATTTGTTTTGAAATTTTGAAATTTTGCGTCGCTTGCCTTGTTGGATTCTTCATGTTACATATGTTTATACATATCTCACTTTTCCTTTCAAGGTGTAATACAATACAGGATGTTGTCATTGCTGCTTTGATCCGTGCAAAAGTTTTGATCAATACCTCCCTCTTTTGAAGTTTCAATCTTGCAATTTCGTGGTAGCTTGTGTTTGAGTTACTAATGTTTCACAATTTTTTTTAATGTTAAAAATATCATTATCTACAGTTTTTCACTTGTATTTATATGTACTTATCCCATATTTTAGCTGCAAGATGTTTTAAAGACTAACAATGTCTTTTTCTGTTCTCATACTTTCAGCAAGTTTGGGGAAATCTTTGATGAAGATTATTTTATTGAGACACTCAAGAATCATGTAAGAGTGGTCAAAGAACTACCGCAAGATATACTGAAGCGCTTTGACTATAATATAAGCAACATTGTGAATATGAGAACTAAGGCTTTACAATCCAAGACATATTATTTGCAGAAGGTTCTTCCCAAATTATTAGAATTGGGGTACGTGTGCTCTCTCTCTATTTCTCTAGTTTGCTCAACTAAAATGCCTTTACCTCAGCATTGGACATATCTGTCATCTTCATTTTTCACTGATTTTGTGGAGTCATTTTCGTTCCGGGGATGTTACATGACATGTTATTCATGCGAAGGCAGTGAATAATATGATCAAATGTTTCTGAGCACCAAATTCTCATGTCAAATCCAACTTTGGTGGTTCACTCCTTAAATTGATGTTGGGTGAAGATTTACAGCTTGACTTTATTAATTTTGTAAATTCTGGCTAATAACTAGAGAACAAGTAATTACAGATGGATCAAAGCCCAAAAGATCAAAAACTAAGATGAACCAGAACATAAACAATCAAGGCTTAATAATAAAACTTTAGGATGTAAGTGCTCACAGAGAAACTAGAAAAATAATTTAACAGAAAAAGATTAGCTCTATGTGAAGATTCACATAGAAATGTGAATGTGATGTGATCAAGTAAAATACTAACAAAGTTCTTATTCTATCAGTGTGGATAGGTGCAGCTAAAACCCTTTGAATCTGAAGTATTTTTCTGTCGCGTCACTTACAGCTTTGATGATGCAATGGAATATAAACTTCATTTTGCGGCAATTTTTTAAATTCTGCACTTGAAAACTGTAACCTTGTTTTTGTTAGGGTACAAGACTACAAGTAGTCCAAGGAATAGACTTGAAATGCCTGAATCCATTGGTTATGTGAAATGGCATAATGATGCACAGTTTTTCAGCCAAGCCTTTTCTGAGGCTCTGGCCTTCAGAATCACTTGCCTAACAAATGTGGTACCATGCCATTCCGATAATTAGTAAAGCTCAAATTATTTGTTTTTTATTTGATTAAATTGAAAGATTCAAACAGATTGCTTTGCAAGTGTGGGGAAACTGTTTCCTACTTGGAAGAATATATAAACTGGGAGCTCTGTCCTTTTGGCCAGCATGCACTTTCAAGGAAACATGTTTCATACATATTTTGTCAGAAGTTTCTGAGACTCTATACCATTTTTTAACGGTATATACTATTTTGTCATGCATGTTTTCATGCACATTTTAAGCCATTTCCTCAAGTTACAAAAATTATTGAATAGTAGATATCATTTTAGAACAGAATATATATTTTTTGAATAGTATGGAGACTCAGAGACTTGTGACAAAATTAAAAATATATTGGGATGTCAAAAACTATAATTCTTCTGAATGTTTTTTTTTTTAATTAATTTGAGACGAACATTTCACCGAAAACAAAAAAGTTCCATCAACATTCCTTTTTCATAAATAAAAGAAGTCCCTATTTTTATTCTTGTAATACTATGTATCTGGACAAATGTACATATGCTTGAAAAAAAATGATTACGACAATTTCATGTATTGACTAAATACAAGTTGTTTGCTTGTTTGGTTTTGCATTTTGAAATGTATTTTGTGCTTGTTTCCTGTTGGTAATTTTTTTTGAATAATTTTGGTACTTACATTGTGTTGC
Organism: Elaeis guineensis; assembly: GCF_000442705.2. Taxonomy (NCBI): domain Eukaryota; kingdom Viridiplantae; phylum Streptophyta; class Magnoliopsida; order Arecales; family Arecaceae; genus Elaeis; species Elaeis guineensis. Next base: position 7,139,912 of record NC_026001.2, read on the forward strand.
TTTACTTGAAGCTTTATCCTATATGCATCTGATGACAAGTTGGCTTGAAAACTTGAATATAGGCTATTATGTATTTTATAGGGAGTTTAGAAGGGGGAGGTTTGAAGGCTAATCAAAAGGGGGGAAGATGAAAAAGATAGCACCTTGAGCACAAATAATTTGGCTCAATGTGAACAGGGATCCAAAGAGACATTGTATGTTGATCATGTATTAAAATTGATGGAGTCTGTAATCTTTCTTTCATGTGTTAATCAGTGGCATTGCCTTGGGTTACATTCATTCTTTAACTCCCTCGTTTAGTATCTTCTCGACTTGTCACAGTTAAAACTAAAGGGATCCTTGCCCAGATGGCAGGGTATGGATAAATATTCATCTGTTTCTTTGATGTCACTATGTTCAAGACGAAAATGCTCTAACATTGATGTTAAATCACTGAGAAAAAATGAAAGGAGATGCTTCCAAGCAGCTTGTGGTGATATCACTTTCGTTGAACTTGTATTCGATAAAAAAATTGCATTCTTATGGACTTGTACTCATTGCAAAGTGGTTATTTGTTGCAGGTGAAAAGTTACCCACGTAAGATCTAATTTTATGTCTGTCCTAATCCCTATAGTTGAGGATTTTCCTGATTCTAATCTTGGTTCGGTTTAGTTCAAGAACTAATTTATTATGTAGAAGAATTTGTACTGGTATACCTTCTCAGTTTTTAAGAAGTATTGGGTACTTTATAATAAGCATCATTGGATGTTAATATTTTTTTTGATTTTTCCCACTATCAGTTCCTTTCTGAATTTAAACTGTTTGTTTTAAATGATGTTCCTCACATCCTTCTGTACTTGGATGTTACAAAGTTTTATATCTTCAGTTTTTTAATTTTCATTCAGCTCGTGTATTCATGGGTGCAGGGCTGTGCGTATAGCACCTTTCTCTAATAGATTGGCACACTCAGTTCCATCCAATATCCAGAGGCTGAGATGTTTGACCAATTATGAAGCATTACGGTTTTCTCAACCTATAAGGGTTCTTGCTGGAAACATGTTTGAGCGGATGGTGAAAAATAGCTCCATGAGTGATGGGAAGTATGTTTCTGTGCATCTTCGGTTTGAAGAGGTGTGTTACTTCAGTCTCTGATTAATGACTTGAAATTCTTGTGTACTTTCTTCATAATAGACTCACACAGGTCTGTATTTCAGGATATGGTAGCCTTTTCATGCTGTACTTATGATGGTGGTGTGGAAGAGAAACATGAAATGGATATTGCCCGTGAAAGGAGTTGGAGGGGGAAGTTTAGAAGACCGGGTCGAAAGATAAACCCAGAGGCTAATCGAATGGGTGGAAAATGCCCTTTAACCCCATTAGAGGTTCATCACTCAACTCCAACTTGTTTTATGTCAAATGAATTAAATCTCTGATTGTGATATTTCAATTACTTCAGTATGTGATAATTAACCTTGATAACATAAATAAGTAGTGATATGACATCTGCAGTCAGATTTGGGGTAAATATTTTTTTTTAAATGTGTAAATGAGGACTCCTAATGATATGATGTTGCTCAAATACAAATCCGAATTATCTCCTGTACTGCATTTTCTAACCACTGATAAAGGTTTCTATCAGTTGATGTCCAGCAGTTTTCCGTATAATATTTACAGAAGCAACATTTACACTTTTGGTACTAAAGTGTTATCTAATCATAAAATTCTAATACCACTGTTTAGAGAATTTGGGAATATGAAGCTTAGAATACATTAAATTCATGTTTCATGACAAATAGAAAATCAAGTGATAATTCATAATTCAATAAAATACACCATCAACAATGTGGTTTGCAGCCCATAGGCAATTTAGTGCTATAGAAGTGTATTCATAGAAGTGTATTTTAGTTATCATATCCAGACAATCCTTATAATTCTATAATCTATATGGACACCCAAGATCTCCTGTTGACTTCTTCCTCAAGTCAACATCTGCCTGACCATATATCACATATTCAAGTTAAATGCAGGAGGAAGTGGCAGTTTAGGTACAAGATCAGATCTCTTTTGAAAAGAGGGAGATAGCAGATCCTTTATACCAATATCTTTTATGTTTTATTTGGAGAGCCTTTCCTTGTTCAAATTATTGTCCAAGATTATTGTTTCAATGATGGCGCTTGAACCATGGATTCGGTTTCATCTATTTCTCAATGTCTTTCTGTAATTAAGTACTGCTTCTTTACCATACATTAGCAACTAAAATGCTGTTAATGCATTGTGCACTCATAAACTGCAGTATTTATGGTGGTGAACTTCTCTAATTACTTTTGATTATTCAATTGCCCTGAGATTCCAGAATTTTCTTATGAGTATATCCCTCATTCCCTTTCTCAAATTAAATAATTGGTTTTTTAGGTTGGAATGATGCTTCGAGGCATGGGATTTGACAATACCACACCAGTTTATGTTGCTTCTGGTCAAATTTACAATGCAGAAAGATATATGGCTCCTCTCCATCAGTTATTTCCACTTTTAGAGACAAAGGATAGTCTAGCCTCAGATGATGAACTTGCACCATTTAAGGTAATAATATTTATAATGCTTAATTTTCACTGCAAAATCCTGAATAAAATGTGAACTGCATCTTGATGATGCTGTAATTTTAAAGTTTGTTCTATATAAAGTGCAGTCTAGTTATTTCTCCAGGAAAAAAAAATGAATTACCATCTTCTTTTTCTTCTTCTTCATCCACTGTACCATTCTTGACTTTGCAAGAAAATTTCTGGTTCTGCCACAGTTTCTGCAAAAAGAAATCACAATGGTATTTTATGGCTTGTTTCTGATTGATGGGTTGATTTGTTATCTGATATTTAGATGTTCTTGTAGGGTCACTCTTCTCGTTTGGCAGCACTGGATTACACCTTGTGCGTTCACAGTGAAGTATTTGTGACAACTCAAGGGGGTAATTTTCCACACTTTTTGATGGGGCACAGACGGTATATTTATGAAGGCCATTCAAAGACAATAAAGCCTGACAAGAAGAGATTGGTGTTGTCTTTTGACAACCCAAACATAAGGTTATTTCTCAGGAACCATTTTTTTTGTCTGATTTTAAATATATATTCATCTATTTATTCTCATAGTTTTCTTAAACTGTAGAAATATTAAGCTTGGGGAAACTTTTTACTGTAAGAATAATGGTTGTTGTCCTAACCTTTCTCTTCTCTGGGATTCAATTTTGCAGTGCAGAAAGATGATACCCATTTTGGAACATTAATCATAACCATTATAATAAATAATGAAAAATCAAAATAAGAAGGTTGTTGGAATCAATATTGTATTATCTTGTAGTTGAATGTTCTTTTGCATGCTACAATTTTATTGAAATTTACATCAGAGTTATTTTTCCTGATAATTTTCTTGACTTTATAAAATTATGGAATTTAAATTAATGCAATTTGTACAGTTAAATCTATCTTTTGGAAAAACTAGTAAAGAGGTATCCACGATGCATATTTAGTATAAAAAAGTTAGATAAGAAATAGTAATATTAAAAATAAAATAAGAAATAAGAAAAATGCAAATGGGAGATAGAGATTGAAGGTGGATGAGGTCGTTAGTAAGGGGGATAGGTATAGAAGAGAAATAAGTTTCTTAAAGAGAAATTAGTAGAGATTGAGAGAATAATTTGGGGCACTAGAAAAATCATATCGGACATAGGATCCGGATGCGGGACAAAGTATAATTAGTTACAAGTAATTTTATTTCCAAAACCACCCATGTTGATTATTTTTATATAATAAAGATTTTTTTTGTCAATCAAATAATATTCCATTCATGGGCAAATTGAGCAGACCTGAACGCTTTTTTATATAGTATAGATTTTAATATAAATTTTAACTGCATCTTAAGTTTGCTAATTCTGCTTTCTCTCAAATTTGTGTCTCTTTAATTTGTTTCATTCTTCTGAACTTTTTTCAATCTATTGTATAGAAATCACTATAAATCTTAACTGCATCTTAAGTTTGCTAATTCTGCTTTCTCTCAAATTTGTGTCTACTTTAATTTGTTTCATTCTTCTGAACTTTTTTCAGTCTCTGATTCCTTCTTATGCTCCTCCAAAAACTCTATGACTTGCAACCTTTTCCTTTGATGAATTGGTCATATCTTTCTTTTTATTGTTATGCTTCAAATGATTCTTTAAGGTTTTTAGTTATTCTGATGGCAGATTTCAGTATGTAGTGTGAGGACCTAAGGGGAACATTGGTTCTATTTTGTGAGATCACCATGTAAAAATGCATTTTGTTAGATCTGTGTAGTTGTTGTCTTATGCCAGATCTTATATTGGCAGTGTTTTGTAAGGAATGCTATGCCTTTCAAAGTAAATTTGAACATAAACCCATCGTCACCTCTTCAGGTCAAGTCCTTTTGCTTCTTTTATGTGTCTGTTGTTTTTTTTAACCCTTTCACATGACTTCAGTTACCTTCACAAAGTTGTCTCTGCCCACATTACATATAGCTAAGTTATCCAATGCAACTCCTTTATTAATAAATAGTGCTGTTGAGAAACATTCATCTGATGCCTATATGTTTGACATCTTTTCCTATTCTACTCTCCTGTGCTCATGCCCCCTTATTCGAGCAGCATTTTGATCCATATTGCAAAAGCACATAATATCATGGTTTTTAATTTTAATCACATAAATTCCCAAGGCACTGTTTTTGAGGTGGACCCATGTATTGAGCCTATAGGCAGATGTTGAGTGATGTAATAAATGGCAGATCTATGATAGGGCCTGAACTTGGGAGGTAATACTGGTTCAATTAAGAAGATTCAGCTGTTTGATTGATTAAAGACTCGGTCAGACTCAACCAATATCCAAGCAGGCTCTTGAATATTGGCATACGAAGCAAATCAACTTCATGCATCCTTTCCCTATCAGTTGCACACTAGGATCTCCAGGAATTTTAAATGCTTGGATCCTCCGAAATTGTTTATATTTTTTGTAGAATGTAAATTAAGAAAGGTTACTTAATGGCACTATTTAATATTTTTGAATTTACCTTACTGTTGAACCTAGCAGAGTCTTTTTATGGTTATTAAACAGCATAACAATCTAACATTGTCAATCTTGTTCCACAAGACTCATAGAGTTCGTTCATCGGAATTTGGCCAATGCCATATAGGTGCGAAATCTTTTCTTCCCCCTCTCTGTTCTTTGTATGATTCCGCAAGCTTTTGTGCATTTTAATTACCAGCTTCACATTTGTATTCATCTTGATTGTGTTCGTCCGCCCGAGTAGTCAACTTTGAACTTCATTAGCTATTTGAAGCCACTAAGATTTCTTCATGCTTAGAAACTGCGAGATCAAGGAACGTTAATATCTATTCATGATCTTGATTTCAGATGGGATAGATTCAAGCATAACATGCAGGAAGTTCTTCATCACAGTGACTCGAAGGGAGTCGGACTGAGGAAATCCGATGCATCTCTGTACGCTTTACCCATGCCTGACTGCATGTGCCCGCAATCAGAACCATGAGTTTGTAGATGGCATACACTGGAAATCAATGGTAAATTATACTCCGTCATATATATCAATAGATGTGTAAGTAATATCGCTTTAGCAATCATTCAATTGTTTTAGAAATTCATTCAATTCTTGCTAGGTCGGTGAGAGAGAGAGAATAATTTGGTAGTCTATGTACCAATAGACGTACGCAGTGTATGTGTAACAGAAACAACTTGTTATAAGATTTTTTGAAATGCTAGCCCTTCTGCATAACTTCAGGGCTTTAACTTAATCAGTTTCTATATTGTTTCTTTTGTAATTTGACAGTATACCAACTTTATATTGCTGAATTTATTTTTGTGGACTGACAGTAAACTTTTCTTGTGGTAGTCTAAAACCCTTATGATTTGTGCTGTCTGATCCGCTTCCTGCGGTCCATAAGGAAGTGATGATGATCTCTGGACCAAGTAGTTGGCAAGAATTAACTATTGCTGTTATCTGGATTTATTCCGTAATTGATCTTATTGGAACCATGATTCATATAAAACCAGCGGGCCGATGACTTATCAATTGGAGTGATGATAACGCAATCGTTAAATCAAATGCGAAAACATCGGTGAGAAGAAGAGTTGCAATGGCATAACAAACTCAGTCGAAGAACTTTGTTTGGTTAAACTGTCCACAGATTTTTTTCCCCCTGCATTCTACTATTTTGATCCCAATTGGAATTTCTTTAATGTGACAGGATCATGATGGTAAGTGATGCTTTACTTTCAATACAATTTTTATATACTCCTCACTGCTTTCAACTCTTATCCACTCTGTTGAGCCTATCCAAACCATGGAAGGAGAGGCTTTTTCTATTGGGTTTAGTCTGGAGCGACTCCAGCTCAATATGATGCAGTGGATTAAGCATTCTTCCTGACATATTGTTGATTCTTGAACTTAAAATATTTCAGATTTCTTGTCTAAAACTTCATCATGTTGTTTTATTTATTTGTCGTTCCATGTGTTCTGGTACAGAACAAGTTGATTACATCTGAGCCAGCTCACTTTGTCTTACTTTCCCCTAGATTTGAGACATCTAGCCTTATTACTAAATTAAAGTTAAAAAAAAAAAACATTAATACATGATGTTTAATTTTTTTTTAAAATATACTTTTGGGATGCGGCACTCCGTAGTCTTGCAGGGAAGTCTTTGCATCCACCACGCAAATCATCAATCATTTTATAGTGCCTTGTAATCAACTTCCACAAGGGATGCAATTCTTCCAATTATTAGAAGGTTGCTTCTCAACGAAAAACTGCCATAAAACAATCTGGCAAAGTGTAGTTGTTTCAATTCCTTTTGAAGATCCTTACAGAGAGGGTGATCACACACACCCACACACACAAAAAAAAAAGGAAAAAAAAAAGAAAAAAAAGACAGTAGATTAATCCAGACGAATGAATCAACGCCACGGTTCAAAATTCGGGCGACTAATTCCCGTCCTATTCTCCTTCGAACCCTCCAAACAAGCTGACAGTTAAAAAAAAAAAAAAAAAAAAAATTCGCGTAGTTTCTATTTCTCCACCGCCGGCGATCTTCCTATCAGCCGTCACCGTCGTCGTAGTCCCACACGGTCTCGATGAGCCCCAGCTGGTCCTCCAGGTACCGGTGCAGTAGCCGCTCGGTGATCGCCGCCTCCCCTTCCTTACACCGCACCGGAACCCGCCGCCGCCGTCCTCTCGGTGGCCGGCCGAGCTCTTGCTCCGCCGCTGGAGCCTGAGGCAGAAGGCGACGATGCAGAGAAGGGGGAGGAAGAGGCATATCAGGGGGAGAGGACCGGAGAGAAGCAGATCAGAGCCAGCGCCAGGCAACCCCTCCGGCCTCGGCCTCCGCCACCCCCGGGAGATGGGAACGATTCCAGGGAGCCACCGCCAGCCGCCGTCCATGGCAAAGGCGCCGCCTTTGATGCTTCCCTCTTTTCCCATTCCATGCTCCTCCCCAACCCACCGCTCCGAGTCCACATGGCCACCTCGCACCGCTCTTCCCTCGTTTATACGCCTCTTCTTGGTGATTCCATTTATTTGTTTTATATTATGTATGCTAAATTATTACATTATTTATTCTCTATCTTTCTTCGTTTCCTCCCAACGTTTTCCTCGCAATAACCACATTAACAATGTTTTAGTATCATTTAAAAGAAAAGAAAGAGACCCGGCCGTTTTCTTCACGCAAACTGCTTGATGGGCCAAGAGATCCATCCTCTACTGTCACAGTTTTATTTTTTTATTAAATTTTATACTAAAAATATTTTTTAAAAAATTATAATATTTTTTTAAATTATATATTTTTTTATAAAAATTATGATATTTTTTTCCGAAAGATTCATAATTTTTATGAAAGATATTATAATTTTTATGAAAGATGTCATAATTATGTGAAAAAATTTTATAAAAAAATATCATAATTCTGTGAAGGATATCATAATTTTTTAGAAAAAAAGAAGCATTATGGGGTATTATAATTTTTAAGGAGGAGTCATAATTTTTAAGAATCATTTTCATCGTCAAAATTTAAATAAAAAAATAGAATTACGGATATTAAATGCCATTGAAAGCGATGCTATGTGATCTAATAAGGCAAATGGTGCGCTCCAGTCAGATTTCTATACTGGGGTGGCATAAAAAATTTCTTTTATTATTATTTTTGAAACTCATTTTATTCATAATACTATTTTTATTATGAAAGTAAAGATTCGATCTTGATAATATTTTTGCAGTGGCTAATTGAATTGAAAAAGATATATTGTAATCTTATTATTTTAAATAATAGAAGATTTTGAATAGACTAGATTTTTTTTTTCCTTTATATCGAAGTATTTTCTACATTAAAATTACGGAATCTCTTGTTTATATGCTATTTGATTATTTTACTTGTTATTTGTTTGTGTAAATTATGGAGTTATTGTTGTTTGATGAATTGTGCCGATGCTCTATTTAATTGCACACAATATTATTATTTTTTTATTATACTTTTCTCATCATGTAAAAAAAAGGTATATATCTATAAATCTTTTGGATTCCTACGTTAGTAAGATGATAAGTTTTATGTGCAAATGTTCCATCAAGAGATTGATATGATGCAATTTACACAAACTTGACTGAAGAAAGAACATGCCGACATCGTGTTAGCACAATAACCTTATAATATGGTTGAATGATGTCAAATATATCTTTTGAAAATGTTACATTCAAATTTAAACATATTTTTTTGGGATTTAAATTTTGATGATCATCCAATCTAAGAAGCATGGACACAACATCCAGCTAATAAAAATCCCTAACGCATGCAGAATAATGATCATTACGTTTTACCTTAATCCAGCATCTAATTATATTTTTGAAATAAAACAATAAGTATTACAAAAATTATAATGAAATACAACAGAAACTATATGTCAGAATATAATTTTTCAAATTAATATGAAGATTAAACTTTCTAGCTGGATAAACAGGCAAAACCTCAAGTGACGTTCAACCCAGAAAGGTGGGTGGACAACACCCACTATGAGGGACCACCAAGGTCTATGACGTTATGAACTAATCTGGCCCTTGCTTTAATACAAGGGAGAGGAACTAGCCATTATTTAATTTCATATCTTTCGTTGACATGTGAATTGGCTATGCCTTTCTAGCCAAAGTCCGCATGCTTTGTGTCGCTAATCCTAAAATGGTGTGTGATACAGCATAAGATCTAGAATAAGGTTTGTATATATATTACTAACATAGTTCTGTTATTCTATCAGTATGTCTAATTATAGTGCACGTGCATAGCTATTAAAGTTTTAGATTTAGAATTTTTTTATTAAATCTATGTTTCAAAAAGAAATAAAAGTAAATTATCTCATAATACTTTTTGGTTTAGAAGTATGTCAACCTCCTTTCTTGAAAGTTCTTAGTATCTAGATATATTAAGAAAACTTCACACATTCCAGCATATTTGTCTCTAGGCTTTTTTTGTACTCTCATAGTCTAACAACATTGGAATCCTTCCTCTAAATAACTATTATAAGGAGATGTTTGATTGGGATAATAAGGTCTGAATGGGAATCAAAATGGATGCTCCATTCCAAATATTTGGTTGGAAAAAATCACATTCCAATTTTTATTCCAGAAAAAAATGGAAATGATCCATTCCTTTCTATAGCCAAATCTGACCTACCTCAAGAGAGTCAAAATCTCATTTCACTTAAATGAGATTAAAAAAAAAAAAACTCATCGGACGTGGGATGTGGAGTGCGAGCGCCGTGACCAGAGAAAGAAATGAAAGAGGGAGAGCTTGGAGAGGAGGCTGGAAGGAACGTCGGCGGTGACGATGAAGGGACGACAGCGGATGAAGCAGCAGACCTAAGGGATGGAGAGGCCGGCATGACGGTGGAGGAAATCGAGGACAGCATCGGCTTCGCCAGGGAGGTGAGTGGGGAGATGGCACTGAGAGCGGAGAGGAGGCACCGACATCGGATGCGAGGGAAGAGGGCGGAAAAGCCGCGAACCATCAGAGGGTTTGGAGGGTGGTGGTGGCTCGAAGGAGGTGCGGGTCGCCAAGGAGGGCGGTGTGAGGGAGCCGCGGACCACCAAGGGTTTGTGGGGAGGGTCGGAGAAGGCGCTGATCCTGCGGAAGTGGGGATGGCGTGGAGAAACAGTGGAGATGCGGGGGGCCGATGGGGTGGTGGTGGTGGCTCGGAGGGATGGCAAGCCATCGGTGGGGGTTGGGGGCGTGCAAAGAAGTGAAGGAGATACGAGGGGGGCCGGAATGTGGCAAGGAGGAGATGCGGGGGGTCAGGGGGAAGGGGTGGGGGGCAGCGCAGAGGAGCCGCAATTCGCACTAGCGAAGGTGGAAGGTTGGGGCAGTGATGCCATGGAAAGAGGGAGGAAGACGGAAGGAAAAAAAAAATCTCTCCTCACATCTTTATCTTATAAAAATAAAATAATAATAATAATAAATAAAATATTTTTTAAAAAATAATATTTTTGATTTTGATTTATTTAGATGAACCAAACAGCAATAATGGGAATCATCCATTTCGATTCTGATTCTAGACACGAACCAAACGCTTTAGAGGATTAGGCCATTCCGATTTCAATTCCAATCCATTTCGATTTTGATTTCTATTCCGATTTCGATCGCGAACCAAACACCCCCTAAATTTTAAGTTTTTAAGAGAGAAAGCTAATCAGACTTATTATAGAAATATTAAATTTTTTAATTAGTATTGTTGTGAGAGATTTCTTGTAGTCTAACAACGTTAGAACCCTTTCTCTAAATAATTACTATGAGTTTTAAGTCTTTCAAGAGAGAAAACTAATCAGATTTATTATAAAAATATTAAATCTTTTAATTAGTACTGTTGTAAGAGAGACTCGCTGATCGAGATTAATCCTCCAATGGAGCACATCCAAAATGATGCGGTGAGGTCACACTAGTTTTAAACCCAGAATCACCAATTCGGTCAACCGCATAGGTGAAGCTTGTGCCTGACATCTAGAATTAACAACCTCGATTTAGAAGAGGTGGGAGAGATTTTTTCCTCAATAAAAGGCCAAAATGTGGCATAATAGCTTGCAAAGTTAGACCTAACAAACTCACAAATTTTGGCTAGTGACCTACGGACTCAATCTCCCTATAAAAGTGGTACGAAGAGGATCCTCAAGTAAGTAAGCAAGCGAAACATAAACAATTCAGGGCAAGCCCTCTCTCAACTTTTGTTTTCTTTTCTATTTATTGTTTCCAAAACTTTGGCTAACTTAAGCATCGAAAAATCTCCCATTAGAACACCTCAATGAGTATGGACTTTCTTTATAAATATTTTTCAGCATCACGGATCTCAGGTGACGTCCAGCTCTAGCCACATCAGTACCTCTCTGAAGCTTTGTGGCAACATATACTATTTTTAAAATTAAGAAACTCTTTGATTTTAAGTTAATTAAGATATAATTGTTGTGATATTATAAATTTGCTCAAAAAGGGATAGATTTTGCTTCTGTTAGGAGGAGAGGATATAAATTCCTCTTAAGTCTAAAATCTGTCACATCATATGTAAATTGAAGATCCATATAGTTGATTATGATCTATGCTATTAAAAATGCCTAGAAATAAGATATAATATATTTTGATAATTCCTATTTTATGCATCACATGTATATAAAAATTGACAATCATGATAATATGCTAAAATACATGATAAAGTATATAAATTGCAACTTCATCTTATTAATCATGATTTACACATGCTATAATACATATAGATTAAAAATTAATATATCATAATGCTTAGATTATAGCAAAATACAGTCTCACATCATTTTGACAGTATATTTTTACACCCACTTGATATAGAGTTACAAACTATTATTACATATGATTTTTGGTTTTTAAGTATTATTTTTCATTGATAAAAAAATGATCAACGGACTATAATATATTATATTTATTAAAATAAAATATTTTAGTTATCATTGTAATAGTAAATAAAATTATCAAATCTATCCTATACATTAAAGCGTGTCCCTGCGCTCTTCCTGCATGCCACATGGCATGGTTACTGACGTGCCCACTTGGAGCTGACTGTGTGTACAAGTGTCAGCTAAATTGTTACAGTTTAATGAGGTGGCTTTTACTACTAAACTATCGCAGCATCCCGATACATTTGAAAAAAAAAATTAAAAATGGGGAAGGAGATGAGGGATGGTGGATATGAAAAATGATCTGATATGAAAAAAAAAGAGAGACGGAGAGAGGGGAAGAGAGATGGACGATTGCTAATTTGATGGTTTATTAAGTTTTTAGAGTAAGTTTGAGAGGCAATTTAAAGAAGAATGGTGTGATGTGAGAGGTACAGTGATATGTCACTATACTGTTCAGTGCTGGAAGAGAGAAAAAAAAGTACTGCAGAGGCTAGGCATGGTGGCTGTGCATGACGAGGTGGAATGGTGGATTAGACGGACCATTTATTTGTGAATGACAAAGGGCATGGAGGGATTTCCTTTAAGAAGGCATCTGTGGGAGTTCGTGGGCATAGAAAGTTCAGTCGCTTGATTTTCAGTTAGAATTGAGCACAGGAAGAAAGGATTGTTTGAGAGAGGGAGTTCATGGCCAGAGCAAAATCAGATAATTTTTTTTGTTCCCCATCAGTTTTATATAGTTATCAGTTTATGTAGTTTTTAGCATCATATGAGAAACCTAATTCGATTTCTCATCAGCTATCTAGAAGGGTTGCTGTTTTAGTAACAACAGCCTTTCACTCTTTATTTTATACATCATTTGGAGGAGGGCAGTCAGAGAATCGGTTGCTACAGTGGTGCAGCAGCTTTTTAGTAACCATGAATTGAAAGGGTCAAGACACATTGCTGCCATGGTGTAGCAATCTTCTTATATCCATCCATTATGTGTAAAAGAAAAAAAAATTGAAACGAAAGGGTCAGGAGACGGTTGCTGCTATGGTGTGGCAGCCTTCCTGTATCAGAGCTAAAAAAAAAAGAAAGAACCAGATTATGGAAGACAAGTTGAAAGAACACGGTAAAGTACTCCGGCGGGTAAAGAGGATATGGTTGCATGAGTGAAGCACGAAAAAAAATTAAAAAAAATAAATAATGTGTACATAAACGGGTTTAGGATACAAATCCAGTAAAGGATCCAGATTCATAAACGAGTTCGGATCGGGTTTGCAGGTGTGGGTTCAATTTCTACATATGGGTTTAGGGTCAAGATTATGGGTTTGAGTTGGGTTGGGTTATGGGTTGGATTATGGTTAGGCCTTTGGATCACATCCCATGGTATTGGGCTTAGGCCTGGATATGGTTATCTTGAGCCTGGGTTTCGATTTTTAGACTTGGGCTCAGGCCCATGGATTGCAGGTCATGGGTATTGGACTTGGGCTTGGGATTAGGTCTTTGGATCTGCGTTTAGGATTTTTGGTCTGGGCTTAAGTCCATGGGTTGTAGATCATGGGTATTGGACTTAGGCCTGAGCTTAGGCCTTTCGATCTGGGTTTAGATTTTTGGGCCTATGTTCTAGGGTTTTGGATCACAACCTATGGTCTTGGGCTTGCGCCTGGATATGGTTAACTTGAGGGTGGGTTTAGGCTTTTGGGCCTGGATTTAGGCCTGTGGGTATTGGACTTGGTTCTGGACTTATTTCGAACGTGGGCTTGATCTAACCCTAGCGAACCAAAATGGTAACCCAAACCGTAACTACAAACCTTAACCCTAACTCAAACCCCTAAACCCTATCGAACCAAAATCGTAATCCTAGCTCCCATCGGAGCATCGACATTAGAAGATTCGGCTGAGAGGAAGAAGAGAAAAATAGAAGACAAAAAATCTAAACCCAAACCGTAAATGCAAACCCTAACCCTAACCCTTAATCCTAACCCAAACCCTACCGAACCGAAAATCGTAACCCTAGCTCCCATCGGAGCATCGACGGTAGAAGATTCGACTGAGGGTAAGAAGAGGAAATAGTAGAGGAAAAAGATCTGATGCATCCGAACAGAAATTCAATCCCTAACCTAAACCCAAACCCTAAAGCGCAATCCCAAGCATGGATGGCAGAAGATTCAGGTAAGAAGTAAGGGAGGAGAGCACAAAGCCGTGATGGATTGAAACAGAAATCCTAATCCTAACCTAAATCCAAATCCTAATCTTAAGCCAAACCCTAAACCCTAACCCTAGCTCCCACCGGAGCATGGGCAGGAGAAGATCGGAGTAAGAGAAAATGGGGAGTTGTCGGTGTTGAAGCAAGAATGGGAGAAGACTAGAAGAGAAAAAAAAGGAGAAACAAGGAGATAAATCCAGAAAAAAAAAAAAAAGAAGAACGAATGTATGTAAATGAGAGGCGAAATGGAAAAAAAAAAAAGGAGAGGAAGGGGGAGAGGATGGCTTATCTGTCATCGCTAGCATTATGCTTTGGTGACCTCCACTCTGGGGAAGAAGACTCTGATGCTTTATGCTTCGAGAAAAAAGACTCTGAAAAAGAAGAGAGTTAAACAAGGAGAGAGCGATAGCTGAGCGAGGAGGTAGAAAGGGGTGAGCGAGTGGGGAGCGGACGAGATGGGATTAAGAATAAATGAAAACTTCTAGATGGAGGTTTTTAAAAAAATCATTTTTACAAAAAATCCTATCTACTTATTGTTTTCGTGAAGCAATCCATTGATTCCCTATAATTTCAAAAAAAAAACCTTCTAATTAAAAAAATTATATTTTGCTACTTCACAAATTATGCTTATAAATAAATTTATAATTAAATTCATTGTTATTTTCAAGTATTGATAATAATAATTTAGTTTTCTTTTTAAAAAAAGAATTATTGTGTTTGTTGTTCTGAAATTGGTATCTGGATATAGATTATGATTAGAATCTTAAAAATAATAATTAATTTATTTATTTATATTTTAAAATTTAAATTATTATTTATAAATATCAAAAAATATTTAAATACATATATTTATGCTTTTCTTTTACCATGTAAAATGAAAATTATTTTTTTAAAGAATATATGATTCTTTATTAAAGTATTAATTTTATGATCTATAGGTATGGATTTAATTAAAATTTTGTCAAAGATTTTGATACAAGAGATTACCACTAAATTAGGTCTTATTCCACCGATTATAAATAATAAGTTCCGAAAGAAGTACTGATCACAACTCCATTAGAAATTTTTCAGTGGATCACTTATGTGAAAATATCACTTCTTGCAATTCGGTATTGAATTCTTACGATAAATATTTTATCATATATTTATTTTTTTAAAAAAAACTAACTTTTTTTCATTATATAGGGATGAAACAGTATCACCATCGAAGAAAAAAATACATCCCAGTAACTTAACTTTAAAAATTTATTTTCTTCGTCATAATAATTATTTTATTTAATTATGATATATATGCAAGTTTATAACATAAAAATATAATGTTTATTTTTGATTTTCAGTATAAAAAAAAAAAAGAGTTTTGAAAAGAATTGACCATTTTGTAAGTTTCCCAAACAATATTCTATATCATGCATATTTTGATTAAATTTTTTTATAATTATTTTTTTTTTTTTTATATTTTGATTAAGTCCGCTGCGTAGCGCGGGGCTGCTAGTCTGCATAAATACAAGTATTGCTATGCCACGTGACATAGGTTTCCTTATTCATGCTATTTTTATACTCTTTCCAAATGCCACCAAACAGGAAGTTACAAGTGAGATTTAATCGTGTTAATGCTGGAGTAAAGTCCGAAAGATGCAAAGCCAGAAAAAGAGAGAGGAAGATTGAAGGAATACAAGATGTGGATTGATCTCCTGAGATGCTTAAAATCAGAAGCCTGCCCAAAATCTATTGCTAGAATAAACAAGTTACAAGCTCTTTGACTAGCCTGCAGCAGAGATGCCAGCCAGTTGACTTGATAAAGGTACAAGAGCTTGAAAGTTGCTACTGTTAAGAGTCAAGCATTGAGAGTGTTACTACAATTACACAAAAAATCCTAACTAGTTCCTCTGACACTTTTCACATCACAACATGATGTACCTTTCAAATATCATCCTCATTGCTCAGAGAGAAATCAGGCTCCGCTGGCTTCATGAGCTTTGGCATCTCCACTTCAACAGGTCTATGCTGATGGATCTTCTCATTTGCTCCTCTCTTTGTGTTCTTCGCAAACTTTGTAGCTAATATTGTTGCACCTAGATGTTGATTCATGTTCCCGTTATCAGTTTCCACTAATGAGCCTCCACCACCATCCGCAATCAGAGGAGCTCCCTCATGCTCACTGGCCGGCCCTTCATCATCCATCACTTGCATGTAGTAGAGGCTTTCTTGTGTGGCCAGCTCCTTTGCCAGTTTTCTCTTTTTGTACCGTCTCCATGCTGCTTGTATGAAGCAAGCTCCCCAAGTCCTCCATTGGTGCGAGTAGAACCTGAAAGCATGCTGAAGCTTCTTGCTATGAAGACGCTTGAACTGGTTGGCCACGAATTTTAGATCTTCAGCTCGGAGAGCAAATGCCTCAACCTCAGTGAGGGACCGGACAGTTCTAGTGGATGATGGCAGGTTGACACTTGGGCTTGGCATTAAGGCCCATGTCAGTAACTCCTCCCCACAGAAATCCCCTGGTCTAAGGTTTATGGAGTTGAAGAATCCAGACCTACCACCATTAGTGGTGGAGCTTTCTAGGTTGCCTCTGATGATGAAGAGCATTTCGTTGACTGGGTCACCTTCCCGAACAATATAGGTATCTTTGGTGCTTAGGGATGAGACCAAGCGTTCGCATATGGCATCCAATAGTTGATCGTCCATTTGTGCGAAGAATGGGACCTGCCAAAAGTGGGTAAGAAATGGAAACGTAAACATCGAAGAATTGAATAGAGAAATGCAACACCAGAGGATAACTTGTGACAACCTTTTGTTTTATATTCTGCAGTGAACTAACAAAGCTATGAGAGAATGGGGTCACCTAAGACATCTGCACTGCACCAAAACTAGAAAGAAAAAGAAGGTAAGAATGGTATACTCACACGGCGAACAAGGGCAAGACATAAGTGACGCTGAATTTCTCGACGAATGTCCAAAGGTAAAGAACGCAAAATGGATTCTTCATCTACACCTCTAGTGGCAAGCCACTTATACTGAACGAACCGCTGAACTCTTTCTTGCAAATCTGGTGGCAGTTGGCGATGCCTCATCCACTCCTCGATATCTCTTCGTTTGACTCTCCATTCTTCGAGTCTCACAGTAATTGATTGCAAGTAGGTCTGGAAAGAGAGGGAAACTATCGATACAGTATAGCATGATAATTAAGCTGAAATTATGAGTGAGCAAGCGGCTTTTTTTGGTCAAGGGACTTCGACAAAAAAATATTACTTAAAAATAGAATTGTGTTTAAGTACCAGAACATTGCATTCCCATTATTATGACACACTTATTGAACATCATGCAAGGAGGTTAGACAAATAGCAAAAAATGATATTGGAAGATTTTAACAAAAATTACATAAGCATAAACAAGATTGTGATAAAACAACCACAAGAATGATAACATGATAGATGTAACGGTGATCAATGAGCAATACGAATCTAGAGTTTCCTTTCAGTAAATAAGCATGCGAGGAAAAAAGTGAGATTAACAAGGCCATACATGGGCAAATGTACCAAATGCTAGAGCAAGCCCACTGGCCAACTGATTTGCAGACCTTGGGTCCTTCTGATACATAAATTAGCAATATCTCTAAGCCAAAAAGTATGGGACCTTCCACACATTTTCTCCTTGATTTTATTCTTAGTCCTGGAATGTATTGCTAACGTGATACAGCAAGCACAAGTTCATTTATCCATAAAGTTTGCGAACATTTATGGTAGCAAGACTACTGTTGGTTCCTTCAGTAAACTCCAATCAACCTTTTTGATAATCTGCTGTGGAAGAATAACATTCGCAAAATATTTTTCATCATAAATCTGATGATTGAACACCATATTTTAACAGACAGATTAAGTACACAGATAAGCAGTATCAAGTTCATCTCATTCTTATCCTCTTCACTTTTTCCTTCCCTTCTCCCTTCTTACCTTTCTACTACCATAATCATTATCATTATCACCACTGTTATTGCTGCCTTGTGTTTGTTACATCAGCTGTCCCATTTGTCCCAAAAAGCAACTTCATCTCTCACACAGGATATGTTGGCAATGCCACGTGGTTCCCCACTCTAATACATTAGAAGTCTTAAGCACCACCCTAGTAAGCCTTACCTGACGACTTTCTAGCAGAAATGGATGACAAGAGGCGCCCTCACTGTTGATCCAATGTGTTATCATACTGGGATCACCATTGACCTATACATTTTTCGCATGAAGGTGACTTTCTTCTATCTGTCAATACTCAATACTAATATATTAACATGTTAATGGAGCATGTCATCAATTCCTCTAACATTCTGCCTAAAAATTTTCGGTTCTTTCCACAATAATTGATCTGACATAACAATACATGTCTGGCTGTCCACTATCTTCATGACTAGAAGGTATGCACAAAGGCGATCCATCTCCTTGATAACTCAGCAAGAAGGGCGTTAGCAGAAGCATCCATTTGCTTCAAAAGGACAAGCCACTGAGAAGAGGCCAGAAAAACCACTTTACTGTGTCTTGGGTGTGCTGCTGTAATCAAGACATGCAAAAGCTCCAAAGGAGGTTCGTTCCGGATTCAAGGCATAAAATGGTCATTGCCCTAGTTGTGGAGTTGCACTAAAGCAATACAGATGGTTCAAGAACAATGCCCAAATTAAAAATGCAATAAACTACAAATAAGGGATATCCATGTTAAGAAAAGTTTGTTTACATTTCCTGTTTGTCAAAATTCATGTTATTTTATAATTCACAACATGTTTAACGAAAATACTAGCACATCTTTCAATACATTTCATCCGTATATCCATATGTCAAGCAATAATGTTGAAGTTATAGAGGCACAGGAAAATTCTAGCTTGAGAAGAGAGAATAGATAAACAAGGGTAGCTTGAAAAGAGAAAATAGATAAAGTTGCAGAGGACAACAAATATTACCTGCATGTTTCCAATTAGATGTGAAAATAGAACAAGACCCACAATACATATAAGGATCGCAAATGACGTTTCTCCTACATAAGTGCTTGTCGCCAAGTCCTGTCCATATGAACTGAGTGGCAGCAAACAAAGCACCAAATGAGCCTTCCAACTACAAGATTCTTAATAGTCAGATATCATGTGACAGAACTTTATGCTTCATACGTGCAATCTATCATTACTTAGTCCTACTAATCCTTATCACTATATAATAAAAAAGAATATTGCTCATGCACATGATGAACTCATGTGACAGTCAATTATTGCTAGAAGAAAAAACACTTTTCAGCAAAGTGAACATTGAGGGGGTACTCTGTTGTCAGGTTTTAGTAAAACAGATTTACAATAGATTTCAAATTAAGTATGACAAGAACATTTGTTTGGTTACTTTCCATAAAAACTGGTAGGTCATAAAACCTGAAAAAATAGTTTTCAATGAAACTGTTTTGCAGAAGAAAACAGTCTTCATGATCATCTGCTCTATGAAACCTCAAAGACAACCAGATAGCCACAAAGGAATTAGCTGTTGAAATTTAATGAGGCAAAAATGACTCATTGGTTAACAACCACTCAACTTCCAAAGATCAAGAAATGCAAAATGTCTATATGGTTATCAAGGATCTTAGAGTAGGTCATGATGCCCTATAAAAAGGTTGTTGTAAGAAACCTAGAACATGAGCTTAGGAGGCAAAGGACAGAGAGCAATCATACATTTCCTCCACAAAGGACAACAAAGTCAAGAATCAACAGAAATAAAACAACAGCAACAAAAAGTGCCACTTCTTTTGTTGAAAAAGATCATAGCACTACAGCAATGGGTGCCTTATCCAAAGTAAAAAAGTTTAGCCTACACGGCCAAGTCAGAAGTAGAAAAAGTTGCTCTAAGTCATCATTTGTTGTCATTATGGAAGTCATAATGGAATATATAATTCTATTTTAAATATGTATACAAAGTCACAAGGTTTCCATGCAATAAGTGGGCAAAAAAATCAGAAATAGGGAACTGTAATAGATTCATTATGATGCAATTAATATGAATCATGCATGATGATTAATCACAGATTATAGTTCAACATATAGACATTTTATTTTATCTCAAAGAATCCATAATTGATTCTATTTAACTGTTTCTTCCCATTTTCTATCCCATTCTCTCTACCTCAATCTAGCTAATCTCTTCATCAGACAGAAGAATAAAAGATCCATCACCACTTTCAAGGATCCCCCAGAAATTTCATTACATGAAAATGGAGGAGAAAAAAAATTAAAAAAAATGGGGGTAATGCAAGTTACCAATATGATACACTCAAAGAAAATGTAGCAATTAGAACTGAGATCCTGTATGCAGAAGTTTTACCTCAAGTTTTTCAAACCCCACCAAAGACAATACAGGTACTTGTCAAGGAAGGTCCCTGCGACAACATCGTTAGTCAAGGCACCTGCAAAGATGCCAAAGTTGAACTCGGTCTTGCCACTAGTGGCATCACAATTAGCTCGCACAAGGGTGGTGTTAAGCCAGGCTTTTCGTTCAGGTAAATCCACAGTGCTACAGTCCAAAAAACTAGGAATGCATGTCACTGCATTGTTGGTGCCATTCTCTTTTCCACACTCAGTTATCCAACAGGTGTACTGACGCTCAATGGATAACAGATACCATAAAGCTCCTAATCCCTGTATATAACATAAAAAAAGTCAGAATTTCTTGTTCGATATGATATTTTCTGATTCTTGATGACTAAGAATCTGCAGGAACAAACATACATGACTAGCTAGCATATAGAGAAGGAGATTATATGCAGCTCCAGTCCATGCAGTCTTTGCAAGTACTCCAGTTGCCTTGACGATCCTCGCATTCAAAGGGAAAATGAGGAACAACCTTGGAATATACTGGAGCAGGACAATCAAGGAAAGAGTATGGTTAGTGTGATTAGCTGTTGAGCTGCTCACTGCCGGTATCACAAACCAGATTAATATCTGCAACAAAGAAAAGAAACACAGTTAAAATTCTGATAGGTGTACAGCATCTGACCGACTAATGCCATCAATCAAAAGAAACAAAATATCCAAGCAAGCTAAGCAATCTTGAAGCATATACCATGCATATATTCTCCAACATAATTAGGACATATATATGACAGGCAAGGAATATATCATATAGAGGCCTGAATGCTGGAAATACATGATCATGTAAATGAAGACAGATGGAATTTAGATGGAAAAGAAAAAAGGAAAAAGAAGGATATGATTGTAAAACCAAAATATGAACTCTTGCCATGGTCATCTCTGGTGTAGTCAATAGGCTTTTACTGCACCATCCAGCAACAGGGCAAGTATAGCATAACTTGGGAGTGCACTTGACGCTCGTTAACTGCCAGCCTCTAGTCCCTGTTCTTTCAAATAACTCTTCATAGATTACTACATTGCCTCCATCAAATGGGTAGAGTTGAAAACTTTGCAACTCCTCCATCTTAAAATGAACACAAACTTTCCAAACTTAGGAATAGAGCTATTAGACTGCCCAACCGACTATAGCTTATTTAGAATTATGGCTAAAATTTAATCATCAATCCCTTACAAAATAATTCAGATACTTTCAATGAATTCGAACTGTAGGTCTATTGTCACAAAGTGTTCATTGCTGTGATTTGATGATCCAGACTGCATTATGCCCAACTACAGAGTGTTTGTCAAGCTATTAGCTGCATTACTTAAACAGTGTCATTATTGATCTTCTCTAGTACCTCTTGAACCTATTTCTTTTTTATTTAATGGCATATTACCTTCTTGACGAATCCACACATGCACCTTCGAAACAGCTCCACCACCCTTTGGGAGCCAGGCCCCCTATGACTCTAATTTTTAAATGACATACTAATAATCCATGATGAAGAAGGATCCACACATCCGATTACCAGCTTCAACATGCTTTTTAGGCAACCAAAGGAATCTTTTATGGGGTAAATACTTGATAGTAATCCTTATTCTATTATATAGCTGTTGGCCTGTAGAGATTAATGGGTCGACTGAGATTTTAAATCCAGACAATGCCCATAGTACGCACAATCTAAATAATAACTAACCACATCCTTTTCTCTACCAAAACTAATTATATCTACAAACCATTAGCAGAACTTGAATTGGATTCTTTCAAGTATATGCACCTCTAGTTTCAACAAGATGCAATTAACCATCTAAAATAATCGTCTCATGCATAAAAGAACACGATCTTCAATTTGTTGGAAAACCAACCCATTCATGAGTTGCTCATCGAGTTTATCACATAAAAGTGTGAAAGCCAGATCGAGTAAATAGCATGTAACGTTTCAGCTAGACATTATTTGGTTTACAAATTCAAGTCAGAGAAGGGTATCGAATTTTTTATAGGTATTCGACAGTGAAAAAGAGATTTCATCGCGCAAACACACACACGCACACACACAAAGAAAATTAAATTTTGCTTTATCAAAGAAAGAATTTTTTTTTTATTGCAATTATGAGATCACGAAAAGAGTCCATCAAGAATGGCGGAAAGGAGAAAAGGTATCAAATAAGCAGACTGGGAATTTTTTTTTTTTTTTAATTGGCTTGCCTGCGGGATTGGGAGGGTGGCGGCAAGATCGATGATGAAATCACCCTTGAGGTAGCGCATGGCGATCTGGTCAGGGTCGGTAACAAGCTCGCCGCGGCCGAAGACGCGGGAGCTGGGGGCAATGAAGGCGATGCGGAACTTGAGGATGAGATGGGCGAGGTAGAAGAGGTCGGCGATGGTGCGGAAGATGGTGACGCTGCCGCGGATGAAGGGGTCGATCTGGACGCAGATGGGTCCGCCGATGTAGAGGAGGTAGAAGTAGAGGGGATCAATGAAGAGGGCGATGAGGCAGGAGATGAGGAAGACGCGGTTCCACCTGAGGACGACGTCGCCACCGGGGTCGAGGATGCGCCGGGGCTGCCATGGTTTGTGGCGGTGGAAGCGGACGGGGACGGGGGGCAGCGGGGGGCGGTGGAATGGAAGAGGCGGCCGGCGAAAGGCGAGGAGAAGCCGGGAGACGGCGGGGCCGAAGGCGCTCATCGTCCACGCCGGAGATGGGAGGATGCGTAGACGGTGGCGGCGGCGGCCATGGGAGGAGGGGCGACGAAGGAGATCAAGGAGGGGGGTTGGAATGGGAATCGGTGGCTGGGGTTGGGGCTCGGCCTTGGATGGTTGGAGGGCTCGCGGGGAGCCGCGAGAGACGCAGCGATTTCCGGAGGGAGTGGAAGAGCAGGAGGACTCCTCATTGCTCTCTCTCTCGAACACAGGGAGGGTTCCACGTTCGTCGGATAGACGTCTACTTCTTTTGCCGAGGTCGTTTCCGACAAATAACGAACTAAGAGGTTGGGATGTAACGGCTATAGTGGGGTCACGCGAATGGAGGGGTCTACGTACCGAGATACGTTCTTGGTCTCCTGGGATATTGGATTTTTTCCCGGCTGATGGAGAAATTATACCTATGCCGTGAATCACAGCAGCTCGTTCTTATGGATCCCATCGCATTCATCAAGTACGAATCTCAATGCATACTAGATAAATGGTTGGCTGTGATTGGTGGCGTACATTGTAATCTTATATAGGATCAAATGAGAAAATTTAGATTTTGGAGTTAATACACTGTTGATTGAGGCCCAATTGAATAACTTTTCATGATGTATAGCTCAGCTCCATATAGACAGGCTCTTAACCCACTTAGGTAAATATTTTTTTTTTGAAAAAAATAAGAGTTAAAGGGAGATGATCTGGTGTATCTACCTCCATGGACGTGACCATAGGACCTCAAACCCCACTTGAGAATATTCGGATAGTAGTGTTAGGATAGTAATGTTGCTTAAATATTTTTAACCTAAGGAAAAGATGCTATGATTATTGCAAAATACTAATATTGATATTGAAGAAAAGCTACCAATTCTTTGTGTATTACATCAATCTCTCATGCCCGGATAGACCAGGAGATGCAGAGGCTCCACAGCAATACTCTAAGTTGGCTCTCTATCAAAATTCAACTTAAATAAAAATTAATATTTTTATGAAAAAATTATAGAATCAATATTTACTCACTTGGCTAGATTCAACGGACAGTAATCTAAAAATCATTTTGTAAGAGGTGCCAATTATATGGGGATGATGCTCCGCAACTAAAAGATCCTTCCATATCTTTATTTATAGCCTGTTTCAAATTACTTGCCGCAAATTAATGTTATTTTCCAGCTATTTGCCACGAATGAGTGGCGACGACTCATTTTTTCACAATCATCTCAAATGAAGTCGGTGTCTTGACAAGTATTCAAGACCTAATTCTGATATAATCCTCGCGTTGTTAGCTCTGGCATCACCATTTATCCTGTTCAACCCTAAAAGCATACTATCACCTTCATCTCTGGTGGTCCCATTTTGGAGAAAAATTTATTCGCCAGCTTGCATCATGCTGTCAACTTATTACAATAAATATTATATGCATCCACTACCTTCCCTTTCTATATACAGTCAATCTTTGGACTAATTTTGTCGGCAGCCTTAATTATCCCTTACACAACAACAATGGATTGGGGTAGGATGGTAGTTTAATTATGCCTTAAGTTAATCATTTTATCTTCCGACAACTTAAATTTATGTAACCCTCTGTTACTAGATAATTAGGCATGGAAGTGCAATAATATTATTTTGATATGATCATATGGCTGCGCAACTTAAACTTAGAGCTAGTAAATAGATCTGTCACCTATCAGACATCCAATCGATTAAAAGCCAGAGCACAAGATCTCCGAAGTGTGATGGATCCAAGTAGTTGGCCAAGCCAAAACTTATAGTGGCACATAGGCCCGTCTCAAATGAACTCCTGGATTTGGCGGCCAAGCCTTTAGAGGCGGTGATCAAAATTAAACGTTAATTATCAAACTATACATTAAATATTCATCTAATCTCTATCGTATTTGTCCCCCACATCATTGAAAATTAATTTTAATAAATACAACGTCAAATTCAAAAATATTTTCCCTTCATAGTGGCTGCACTTCCTCGACGTCCCTCTAAAAGCTAACAGTGGAAGCTACAGCAAGAAGTATTTGGGAACGCAAATATCAAATTTAACTAATTCACATGAACAATATTTTTTATCCTTTTTTCGATGGATAATGTGCAAGAAATTTTTAGGACCTATTTGCTTAAAACTGTGCTACACTGCACTCGAATGACATTTAGTGGAGGCAAATTGTGCCAACCTGTATGCCAACTATTTGGCTTGTGACTCTAGAGGCATGATCCTCCTGGATCTGGTTGTTGGCAATTCTTTCAGAAACAATGCTCGGAAAATTTATTTTATGTCCCCAATTATAAAACCTTTTTTTTTGGGGGGGGTAAAATGGGTGGCTCTTTCTATTGGTAGTAATATAAAATCCCTCAGTCAGCTACAAAACGTGCAGGTAGATAAATAAGTGGCTTTATTTATTAGTAGATCGGGACAATAATATCCTACCATGTCATCTGATCTTTCCACCAAATTAAATAATAAAAAATGAGAAAAAAATAAATCCTATATTCACTCAGTCTCTCTTCCTGATCTTAACTTTGCAACCTCTCCTGATCCTTAAGCCCTTTGACCCCCTGAGACCCCTTTGACACCTGCCAAGCCCTTTGATACCAATCAAGACTTTTTGACCCTCTGATGCCTGAAGATGACCACCACCAATACCCCTTGCTCTCTCTCCCTCTATTTCGCTCTTTCTCTGGATCTTACCTCTCTATTGATACCTAAGACTCCTCTTCTGCTATGTGGTTAAGGTGATTAAACAGATGTATTAAGGCGATTGCAGTTGCTACGATATCTTTTTCATTTGACTTAGTCTACATATAGTATTTATTATAGGCTAAATCTGTCTAATAATTTCTTGTGACCGGTCACCAAGTGTAGTTAACACTCCAAAATAAGGGCCTCTAGCATTTATTGTATCTATTGATGTTGTAAGGTGTGTTCACTTCCCTAGCTGTCCCTTTGGGTGAGAATAGTGCTCACGGTCGTGGTAATTGATGTAGCCTTGGCCAAAACAAACAACCCCCATGCTTTCATAAATAAAATGCTATCCTACTGCATCATCTAGAGAACCAATTGGGTGCCTGTTACCAATAAACTAGAGAGGTCTGGCTTCACAGACACCCCAACAAAATTTATCAGCATGATAGACTCTATTAGGATTTGACATCTTGAGATTCAGTCCACATTGAGCCCACTGCGAGGTTTGCGGCGAAAAATGGAGTCCAACGAGATCAAGATCACCCGAAACGGAGCTCGGATGGAAGAGATACGAGCTTTTGAAGTCGGCACGAGATCCGAGACGACGGAGGACCGCCGACGGCCGGTAGCGGGCAGCAGCGGAGCAGCCGCAGGCGGCGGCGCGCCGAACGTCCGACCCAGGCGAGCGGGCGGCCCAGCCCCGCGCGGGCCCATGCGCGTGGGCCGGCCCAGGCGGCCTGCTGGCCCTTTGCCCCGGTCCACCGTGGACCGAGCGGTCCACGGCTGGCCTGTGGACCGCGTGGGAGTTTCCACGGCACTATTCCATGGATCGGAGCGCGATCGGAGGGCCCAGAGACGTCCCGGTCTTGATCCGACGGTCCAGGGTTATCTGGCTTTGTTTAGGACTCCTAATCCATCTCTAATCAAGTTTTAAGCCCTTTAAATAGAGCTGATCGTTAACAATAGAGGCAGTGGTTCGATTTTTTCACGCCGTACGAGCCGTACGGAACCAAGAGAGAAGAGAGAGGCGGAAGCGTTGCTATGAGAGAAGGAGCAGGGCTCTTGGACAGCGGTCGCCAGGCACTTCAGGGGTTCAGGGGGTCTTCCAAGAGAGAGAGAGCTTTTGTGAAGGAACTTCTAATGAGAAAGAATTGGGTGTACAAGGGTTGAGGGTGAGGTCTCCTCTTGTAAAATTTCTTTTTCATAGTGAAGTTTGCATGTCCCGTGGAGGCGAGTTCTTTTGTGGCTGATCCACGTATTTTGATTGTTTTTTTTTTATTTTATTTCTTCTTTCTTCCTGCTGCATCGTGTGGTACTGAAAGGATCTTAAGAGGTGGTGTCCTGACCAGACATCCACCCAACAGGCTCAATACATAGCTAGATGCTCGGTGCAGAGATCAACTTGTAGAGGAAGTCCAGTGATAGATGCTATGTTCATCGCAGCCATCTTATCCTAGTGTTTCCAAGATAAAGCTGGCAATCGCATCCACAAAATATTAATGTTGATCGTTTCAATGATTAGGACAATTTGATCACTGGGCTTCAAGTGTAAGCACTTAGCTTGCAACCATCTAAAGCCCTAATGTCCAAACTATGTAGCATACCGTAGTCAAAGTCAAAATGGAAGTTAGTGATCTAAGCCATGTCAGCAACAAATAGAAACCTTTCTCAAGGTTCCACTTAGCAACAAGTTCTTGAAGAATATCTTCTCCCTCAAGAACTTGCTAACAGCACCGCAAAGGATTCAAACCTACCTCTAGGTCTGTCATGAATCTTTGAGCTCTTTGACATCAAAAACGTCAGTATTATTGGACATCGCTCTCAATTGCTCATTATCAATCGAAACAATAGCTTATATCTCCATCTTCTTTTAGGACCATCCTTGCAATGCATAACCACGAGTACATTCAGGAGTAGCATCATCACATTTTCAGTATATTTGAAACTTAGTAGAAATGATGGTATTATTGATAATTTTAGATTTCATAATATTTGATTGTTGGTTAAACCCTGTGCCCACCCTCCACCCAGCCCCCACAATTTTTTTATTTTTTTTATTTTTTTTTGCCTCCAAGGAGGTCGTTATCCATTATTTTTTGCAATCATGACACCAACAAAATCTTCAAGTGAAAAATATTATTCAATATGCAGATCTTCTGAGTGCCATAAATTGGTCACCCTAACATCCCTTCTCCTTTGCATTGATGAAAATTCTTATCATGTTATCTTTCTACCATAATTACAGTGGGGGCGACGGTGTTGTCTCTGTCTTCAATCTCCCGTCTACACTTCCCAAGACAAGCCATCTTAGTTCCGTGCTTTGAGAGTCTCACTCGCACATCTACGGCCATTACCGCCCCCAACTGGGGCATAGCAATGGTACGTGTTCGGGTTGTATCTTTCGTGCTAACGAATGATTGATCTTCTTCCACGACATTGACCATTAGATCACTCCCTGCACGGCTCTTAAAGCCTCCGTACTCCCTGCTTCATCCGCTTCTTGATCGACCATTGCGCGATCCAACGGTAGATTCGCGCGAAGGATGGGAAATCGTCCTTTCGCGCGAAAGATACAACCACCGTCCCTCGCGCGCCCTCCACCCTCTCTCCGTATAAAACCCCCCACTTCCTCACTTAAGCGAGCGAAAGGAGGGTACTAATAATACCCTTCTCCACGTAACAGAAGAGTACAAGATCTCTGTGTTTCTCCCCCACTAACCCCTCCCTTCCGCCCCCCGCGTCCGAGATCGAGCGAGCTATGATGGAAACGGCGGTCCAAACCCCCAAGACTCCCACAGATCCGGCGGCTGGATCTCCGCCGGAGAGCCGCCCAATCCGCCGCCGGACGCGATCGTCCTCCAGCTCTGCCTCTTCCTTCTCCTCCACCTCCCCCTCCCCATCTCCTTCCCCCGCACACCGAATCTTTTCCCCCCTCCGCCCCTCCTCCACCATCCCCTTCTCCTGGGAGCACCTCCCCGGCGTCCCCAAAATCCCCAAATCCCTCCCCCCCGACTCCCACTCAGCCACCGACCCCCGCCGCCTCCTCCTGCCACTCCCTCCCCCGCTTCGCTCCAAATCCGCCCCCCCTTCCATGCCCCGAAAGAAGCGATCTGACGCCCGCTTCGCCAACCTCGCCACCGACGACCCCTTCGCCGCCGCCCTCGCCGAGTGCGCCAAGGACGATCCCTCCGGGACCGAGCTGGACAAGCTCTGTGGGGAGCCCGCCGCCAGCTCCCGGCGGCGTAGGTCAGCGGCGCCGGCGATCACCGACCGGTTCGGGCTCTTGGATCTGTACGGCTCCTGCAAGACCTCGTGCTCCGTCGCCGAAGCCACCATCTCCATCCCCCGTTCCATCACCCACCGCGCCGCCGAGTACGGCCTCCTCAAAAGCCGGTCAACTTCCTGACCCCACTCCGGTTCGCTCTGGTCCAAGATAAGTACATAAATAAAATGATAGCAAAGCTAATAATCGAGTAAATCTCCCGTTAATTATTTGTTTTGCTATGCTTAATGTTGCTTTTTTTCGCCTTAATTCTCTCTTCTGTAACCATGTACACTACAATATTGCCTCTTCAAATATGGCAAATCCTTATTGTGTGATACTAGATCTGGCTTTACATGCACCTGAGCTAGAGCCCATTTTGCATCCGACGTGGCACAAGGAGATTGGTTCATAGACCAACCCTACAGCCACGCGAAATGCTACAAGTGTTTGTAATACGATTGTGCTGCATTTTTTTTTTTTTTTTATCCCTGTTTTTTTACTGGCATGGGTGGAATAAGGTCCATGGGAGACTGGGAGTCATCGGAGAGTGAGTTTATCCGGGTCTTTAGCTGGAAGAGTGGAATAAGGGCTTAGAATAGTGGGCGTCGTTGACTACTTTAGGTGGAATAGTTTGAAGTGAGATAGTAAACAATGGGAAGACCGTGCAGTGTTTGGTGAGCCACGACGTCTAATATAAAAGGGGGAAAAAAAAAAAAAACTCTGTCGTCGTTCGAGAATCAATCATGCATAAATTTTATAAATGGGTTTATTTTTGGGTCTTGGATGTCACATGGACATAGGTTCCACTGTTTGTCTTCTCCCATAAAAGCCAAGATGTAGATTCTTTCTTGTGTTTTTTTCCGGAGGTCACAGAATGGGATGGTTCGATTACCGCTCTTTGTCGGTGTTTGGAGGAGGAAATGGAACTGGTAGAAGCATTTAAAGCACATGTCTGCTCATTGGATGACATTCTAGCCGTTTGATGTCTTCATCGGAGCGAACGTAACCTTCCACCGCCAGGTTCTCCGTGGCCAAGATTTTGCTATAAAGTGGTATAATGTGGTAAATAGTCCTGGCCAAGATGAGATGGTAGCCATCCATATGTATGATGTGGACATGACATCTTTAGTACAAAGACAAAAAGCACATGCATATACATATATATAATAGTGCTTGACAGAAGCATTATATATGAATAGTTGTAATCATCATAAAGATTTGGCTTAACATCCATATTAGTTAATAAATAACTCGCAAATGCTAGAAGGTGCATATCTTCTATTTGTTTTCCTAATAAAAATGTAAAAATTATTTCTTTGGAAAAAAAGAGAAAAGAACTGTTTATATTTCATAAGATAATGAAAAGATTATAAATAGAATAAAAATAGAACCAAGATAGAATGATAAACAAGAAAGTAAGAGGAGGAAGGAGTTGAGGGAATGCCATGCCCAAATACAAAGTTCAAAGATATTGCTAGGGTTGAAAAGAAGTTATCATGTAATAAATTTGTGATCCACCTTTAAAGCATACCGTGGTCTGAGAAAATTATCGGAAGGTTAGGTGTGAAAAAATTATCGAAGTAATCAACTTGGATGTGAATCTTGTATTATATATAATGCAATTTGGTTCATCGTGGCAGCGGACAGTCAAGTTCGAATCCTCTACTGTGTAAATTTTGCATCATAGAGTCCTATATCATCATGTATATAGCTGCCATGCATCCATTTCGGTTCTCATTTATCTCAAGAACATATCCGGCAACTTTTCAGTGCGGTATATGATATGTTAGGGAAGAGCCGTCACCTTCAAGATAGATGGCATGTCGTATATCCAGCATGGTACCATACTATATCTTGCAAAGGTGGTAGCATAGGAAGTTGGCTGAACAGTCACCCTCAACCCATGATAGCCTGGACATCCCTAACTCCTGAATACCAAGAACAACCGTTGTGCCAGAGGATACTAGGCGGCATCCGCTATAGGTCTTTTTAGCCCATTTTGTTTCTGGAGTGGGGTAGGTGGGGTTTATAACACCGAAAATGACAGCCATGATGATGCTGGAGTTGTCAATTTGTTTGGTTAATAAGCTTGACTTTTGGCGACGGTGGCTCCCCCGATGCCCGACTCCACGACTCGCTCCAACTTTTCCCTTACGACCGCCACCACGTATCACGCACGGCTTCTATTACTTCGCTTGTGCCGCAGCGCAAATCCCTTCGACTGTAAGCTATATACATCGACTCTGCCTTTTCCCAATCCACAATTTCCTCTACTTGTCCTGCCACCATATTAAACAACTTGGATTGGATATTGTTAGAAAACAATGCTAGCGTAACAAAGAAGTAGTCTCTAGTAATTTAGAAGGTTATCTAGCTAAAATCTTGCTCCTTTGCACATCAGTTCTGCTGTTGTTTATTTTCCTTAGATTTCCACGTTATGAGGGCACTTCCTTGCATAATATAATATCCATCGTCTAAGTGTGGCACTTGCTGAAGACAAAACATTAATTGTTATTCGAGGTAACGTCTCCACCTTCGGAAATGCTCATGGGAGTATGGTTTTATAATACTGGGACATGCTATGGACCAAAATTTCATACATTGCTTGGAAATTTAACTTTAAGTGTAGAATGGATAGTTTTCTTTTACATGATTGGACGCTTACTCGTTTTGTGATTTGATGTTTTAATCCCGCCCTTGAAATGAAGAATAACCAGCAGCAAATCAGTTTGGTATCAGAGATGTTACGACTTGTTTGGAAGGTTATATCCACTTTGTCTAAATTATAATCTGAAACACACTCTTTAGGGCATTGACGAAAACAATTTTAATAATTGAGGGAGATTGAGAGCCCCCAAAACCCTACATTTTTCACGGATGACTAAATCCAACCTAATAGTATATTACTTGCCCTCTGTGATCAAAAACTCTAGATTAAGAGACTGGTGGCTAGCTTACCCTCACTCCACGAAATCCCTTTCTATTTTACTCCTCGGTCTTCGTGCGTGTGCACATGTACATGGGTGTGTTTCATTTCCTTCTTCTTCTTGTTTTGTTTTTTTTTTCTTTTTGAATGAATCACTGGTTGCTGAGATGAGATGTTCCAACATTAGATCCCAAAAGAATATAATTCATGGAGGGATTTGCGACTCTATTGGACCAGTACTCAACAGAGAAGCTAATAAAACAACTAATTGAATAGATCATACTGGAGACTGGTCAACGGTATAAGCAATGAGCTAATTAACTATAGGAAGAAGACA
Organism: Elaeis guineensis; assembly: GCF_000442705.2. Classification (NCBI taxonomy): domain Eukaryota; kingdom Viridiplantae; phylum Streptophyta; class Magnoliopsida; order Arecales; family Arecaceae; genus Elaeis; species Elaeis guineensis. Next base: position 7,172,304 of record NC_026001.2, read on the forward strand.
GGTATCCCCCACCCTAGTTAGGCACTTAAGAACTTATAGAATAATAATAAACAAGTATTAAAAGATCTAGTTCTCTTGACAAAGGAAACTGCCTTCTCCCATATTGATGGTTATTATTTGTTTCGTAGCTACATCTTTTAGAGTGGAGAACTGTATCCCCATTCGCTCCAGTTAACTAATACCTAGTTTCATAGATTTAAGCTATTCGCTAATGAAATTTTAGAAATACATTCAATGCAATATATAACTTTTAACATGGACCCCAGTACTAGCAGGACCCTTGAAACAAATTTGCATGATAGTATTTAATGATGCTAGCAGATGGAGGACCTATCTTAGAAGAAATTATATCCTAGATGATATATGTCATGTGATCATGCATGTTACCAATCACAATCATTTATTTCTATGAATGGTATTCATTAAATGCTCATCGCGATGCACCACTATGGGAATTGAAAATAAGTGGTTATGATTGATGGTTTGCATAGCCACGTAGTGTACGAGATATAGGATATAATTTCTCATGTCTCAACAGATTTGATCGGCTTAAGGGAGGATACTGCCATCCAACTTGGCATGTTAAGCATCACACAGCCCACGAAGTATAGGGTTTACAGCATTAATTCAATGAGCAACCAAGCATTAATTTCAAACCCTATCTCCAAATATAGCTCACTCATCATGGCCCCACAACCAATAGGCCAAATATGAGATATTAGATAGCAACATAGTTAAACAAAATTTTATTGGAGGTTGTTGAGAGCCACATCCTCCTTCCACCACCCACAATTCCAGTACTTGCAAGGATGGCCCGAAGAATGGTCGGTGATGCCTTCTTTGTTGGGTTCGGATTAAGCACAAAAAAACTCCATGCCTTAGGCAAAGGTTTGGAAGACGCATCTAATTTCTCGTAGCCCTACCTACTTAGCCAGAGTACAAACGCTCAGGCAGACCAAATCTATTTCTTTTTTTTTTTTTTTCCCAAAAACCTAGAGCTCTTAAACTAGAATTCCTCTAGGAAAATCTCTCCAAAAATCTCTTCTAAACTTATTCGATTTGCGATTTTATTAAACTGTCAGTGCAAACTTGGTAGTTTGATATCTAATAAACAACCTATTTGTCATGTTTGTTACCGCAAAAGGAAGGGAGGCGTTGTTCTTGGCAAGTTCCATGCCGCATGGGAAGTGGCATGGAGCCTTTTTAGGTACGTAGTTGGTCCCTTAGTGTGATTCTAAAACAAATTAGAATAAAAAAACATATGAGATGGGCACTAAAAAAAAAAATGGAATGGAATTTCTATTTTATTATATTTTCTCTCATGCCAATCTTAATTTATAAGTCTAAAACTCTTAGAAATTTTGCCTACTAAGGTAGTCATCAGTCCCATAATTAAAAAAGAGTGATGCAGCATTCTATTTCTTCCTCATTTTCAGAAATATCTTTTATAGTACATACCATATGACCAGTGATACAAACGAACAAGTTAATACATATCTATAAATAAATTGTACATAATTTTTAGAATATGAAGTTCACCAGTATGTAGTATATGATCAGTGATATATATTTAGCAAATTAGTTATCTAGCAACCTAATACATACTTTCAAAAAATTGATATATGGTTTATAGAATATGATTTTACCAGTATACACAACATAATAGATAACACCCATCTGTCAACTTTCTGATATATATCGATGCTTCTTTGATATACACTCAATATTAGTTCAATATACATCTCCAGGTAAATCAATACAGTTTTCAAAATATGATTTTTACTGGGAGATATGTATTGGATCATTACCATGTGTGTATTAAAAAAACTCATAGTATTTATCAGGAAGTTAACAAGTATGTATCACCTAACCATATAGTATGTATTAATTAATATGATGTTAGAAAAATGATATATCAATTTACTTGAAGGTATATATTGGGATACTGATGATTAATTTACTAAGTGTATATATTGTATACCAATAACACTACAAAAAAATAATTTTTAGCGATAAATTACTTTGGTATTTCTTATTATATACTGTTATTTTTTTTTTCTGCAGTTTGATAAAAATATTGCTATCTTTTAATAAACATTTTTTTATTAGCATACTTTATTATAAATGCTGCCATAAATTTATATTTTACGATATATAACTTGAAGTGCGGGAAACTAAAATTAATATTATAGTGTTTAACTAATATATCGATAAATAATATCATAATTTATGAGATTTTAAAAAATTATGTTAAATCTTAAATTATTAATTTCTATATAAAGCTTAATTTAGTTAACTGATCTTATAAAATATATTATTATAATATATATTCTTAGTATTACTTATTTAATAATATGAATGCATGTTAATAAGTTAAATAAACTATATTTATATTTTAATAATATAAGTTATAGTTTGGTGGTTAAAATTTGCTAAAAATTTTATTGATATTTTTTTAAAAATATTGATAATTAATTATCGACGCCATCTTAAGATGATGCATAAAAAAATATTACAAAAATATGATAAAAATATTTGAGATATTTTTTATGACTGCATATGCTGCTAAAAAAAAAATTTTATCTTATTTTTAATTTTAATATCATTTAATTACATAAATTATAAATATATAAATATTACAGTATTTTTTTGGCTATAGCATACTTGAAAATACCGCTAACGGCCGTTTTTATTGTAGTGTAAACCTCATATCGTGCAAACTGTATATCAATTTATTTAGAGATATATATTGGCTTACTTCATGATTAATTTATTTAATGATATTATTAGTCATATAATATATATTAGTTAAAATATTTTTTGATTTTTATTTTAGTCACGAGACTATTCCGTTGATGATGGAAGGAGTTTTGAGCTTTCGAAAAAAATAGATACAAAAGAAAATACGACTCATAATTCTAACTCTATTTGCTGCCCCATATGATTTTTGTTCAACAAATTGCAAGCATCCATGGCCTCATCTTAACTTTAATTATTACTCACCCAAGCTTTGGTCCGACAATGGTTGGATCGGAATCTACCACTCCCTCGCGATACAATCTGAGTCCCACTTGCCCCAGAAATCCCAAATGCTGGCACACTGGACAATGACGTGGTCTGGGACCACGATCCAGATCGTCCAATAGGTGACACGGAATCTGTGACCTATGTTGCTCCTCTTTTGGCCCCACACGCCACAAGCAGCAGAAAGAGCCCTTGTGTAATTCCTTTCAAGAGTCAGATGGATCAGATCCATGACTCGCCTCGATCTTGTGGTGGCCGCTGGTGGTTTAAGAAAGTGGTAGGCTCTTTGCTGTTGTCATGGTTGGTGGTAGTGGTGATAATAATGATGATTGTAACGATGACAACATCGATCTAGATATCTGTACGGTATCCTCCACTTTGCCCTCTTAAGTTCTGACTCGCTCAAAAAACATAAATACCAAACTGAAAATAAGGATTTGATATATATATATATATATATATATATATAATATTGACAACCAGCAATCCATATCCCACCATGGGAAACATCAGAATGTGGCAGTGTATGTGGATGGCTATTTCTGATGTCCTAATCCTTTGCTCTCAAAGCATGAATGTTTCCACTCATGCTCGCGTGCTTGTCCGGAAGCAGGAGAAACAGGCAGGTACATAGGACCATTTTGTTGCCACCTCCAGGCACATAGGACCATTTTGTTGCCACCTCCATGAAACCGACACCCAAATTGCAATGCAGCACACAAGTCTCTCCATTGATGTCAAGCATCATATATCCAAATATCATATCTTTAGAGTCTGTCTGGCATCGCTGTTAGCTTTCCATTTCAATTTTTGTTTTATAGGCATGGATCGAAATCAAGACAAACCTCATATTTGATTATTTTTTTTAATTTTTGATCCTTTCGAAATCTATTTAGACTTTTGAAAAATGCACAACCATTAATATTTTTATTGCTGCAGCTGTTACCATCATCGTTGGCCCCTACTATCATTCACCATCACGGCTGCTACTAACTACTTGTCACCATTGCCTTCGGCCATCATTGTCAACTATAATATATTGAAATTTCTTATAACAATTATCACGATCCAGCTGACAACAAAATAAGTTTTAGATTTCATTAATTTTCAAATATATATATATATATATATATATATATATATATATATATATATATATATATATATATAATTTTAAAATTAAAAATCAAAAATGATGCTCCGCAAGACTTACTATAGGTAGTAATAGAATGCTATAATATACTGAAAATTCTTATAACAAAATATTTTTGGTCCAAAAAATTAAATAAATATATTAACTATAAAATATAAATAATACAAAATTGTTGTTGTTGTTGTTGTTGTTGTTATTATTATTATTGATATAAAGGGAGAAGAGCCTAGACTATGGTTTAATATTTGGAAATGCACCATCTGAGGCGTGCATCCAAACTTTTTTTCGAATGAAATGGTACATTCATACAATCATGATATGTACGCAATCAAAAATATTACGAAAGCCACATGACATGAAGGTCATATCAATCCAAATTACATCTTCAGAATGGTCTGCCATGAAAAGATAATCTAATCTACTACAACATTGACCTTTCTATTGATATATGCCAGGAATATATCAAAGAGTTCTTGAAATAACATAGCAATATCCTTCGGAAGCGGATAAGCAATGCCTAGATCCAAAACTTTCGTTTGCTAAAACTTCACCACCAAACACAGTCCGGACAGCAACTTGCCGACCGGAGCGAATGCCTGAGATGGTCTTATCGCAAGGACTTATGAAGTGGAAGGGCTACTGAAAAGACTGCTCACCACCATATCATGCTTAATTCCCTCCGGTTCAGGGACCGCGACACCATCCCTTATGGGCCATCTTAGACTGGCACTGGGGAGCTTTTTTTGATCTCTGGCACATCTCTCGCATCCACAACTGCACTTCATTTTCCGAACCAAAAACCTAAAAGGATTAGGACAGGACCATTAGGAACGATAAGGACCGTGACACCATACCAAGATGGTACGATAAATGGTAAGTTTTAATTAGGTACATCCATTTGGGTCGGATTCGTCAAATTGGAAATTATTTGCATTCAATTGGACTTCTTTCGCTCAACCACTACTTTAGCTATGAACAATAGGTAGGCTCACAAAATGAGGTTTGTGAGACCATTATTCTCTAGCATGGACATAGGTACGCTCACAATAGGTCATCGGAGCGGCCGCCTCGGATCCCACGAGGTATTGTCCGTCTCTCCAGGGGCCCAAGCGCTACTGGTCCGGTGAGAACCCCCAGAGTTACGGTTTTGTCCTTCGATCGGAAGGAAAAAGACGCTTCGTGAGGGAATGCATGCTCGTATCCTATTTAAGTACATGACACTTCAGAGTTTGCTCGATGTGGGACTATTAAGGAGGTTCCTCTGCGGTCTGTCCACAACAATATGATCACGGAATATGCCTGGCTAGTAATAACAAACTACAAGCGTACAATAAGAAAGACAAAAACATTCAGAGGAAAGAAGAGTTGGATACTATGTGATCGATGCGAAAATATGTTAATGAGTCGAGTCAGGTTAAAAAATAGGTGATAGATCCAAACTCACTTATCAAACAAGTTGTGAACTTGACTTACTACCTAAACAGACACACATAAGTTGTTTGTTTGTAACCATGTCAGTTTGGATCAGATTGATAAGAACCTACTTCTAAAACAAGGTTTTCAAAGGGTTAGGTGAACTTAAACATACCAGGACTCTATGCAAACCCATCTAATACATAGGTTGGATCAAGTTAACCCCTTTATGATCCAAATCTTTATGTCCAGGCCCAACCCGTCAATCACAAGTGGATCATGGGCCAAGCCTAAATCTAACGGAGAGGTAGCAGGCCATGTAGATGGTCGCAAGACGATCATAAACCTCCCCCGCACGTGCCGACCTCCAAGCTGCACCGCCTCCAGCCGCCCACCTGCCCTCTCCAACGCCGCCGTCCTCCGCGCCGTCACTGCCTCCGGATCCCCTCCGAGGTAAATCCTCGCCGTCTATTCCCGCGCCGTCCGGCAGCCCGGCTTCCGCCTCGGATCCGCCCTTCTTATCCCCCTCCTCCCGCCTTCTCCGCCGCGTCCTCCGATTGACCTTCTCTTCTCCACCCTCCTCGACGCCCTCATCCGCTCTGATCACCTCGAGATCGCCTGATCCCTCCTCTCCGACATTGACCTAGGGTTTCCTCCTAAGTTAACGCACTAGGCTGGCCATCGAGGTGCTCGATCTCATGGCGGCGTTCCGTCCCCAACATGTTCTTCTACGGATCCCTAATACACGGCAGCGGCGGACGACGCCTTCGCGGCGGCGAAGCAGATGCCTGGGAGTGGCCGGGATGCGGACGTGGTTGTATATGCTGGTCATCGGTTACTTGAGGAGCGGGGAGATGGAAAGGGAGGAGGAGGTGGTGGCGGGAATGGAACGGAGAGATGTTGCCACCGCCGGGACCTACAATACGCTGATCTCTGGGATGCCTGATTGTCGGATTGCGGAGGACAGGATCTGTGGGATGTGATCACATTCGCAAATTTGGTTGGAGAATGAGGAAGGAAGGGGAGAATGTTGGAATGCAATGCCCTGTTAGGGAAGATGGTGGGGATGGGGATTTCGACGACTGCCGCTTGTTATCAGATTCTGCTTCGATTATAATGGAGGATTGGGATGGCAATAGATGCGATCAGAGTTCTTGGGTCAATGGTGTTTAATGGATTCTTGGCTGATAACAATTTAGGGAAAATGCCGGATTTGGTTCAGGGAGGGAGTTTTGGGAGTGGTGATGAACAAAGATTACGGGAGATCGTTTACAGAGTAATTTTGAATGCGGGAGGCAACATTGAGTTTAGTTGTTAAGATGTTTGACGAGGTTGGGAATTAATTGCCCATCTAATCATTCCTTGTGTAGGCAAAGTGTTCATCATCTTGCGCAAATTTATTGGTGGTTTTCAATTGATATGTGACAAGAGTGATGATGCAATTATGGTCTGATGCAAGAAGGTTCTGGTCCACTAAATGAGTCGTCTGAATCACTGTTCTTATGGAGAGGAGATAACCGGCTTTCTTCTCTGAGGTACGCTTTTAATCTCATGACTATTCTTAACTCTGAAATCAAATTCTCCTGCATAGGTGCATATGAATTTTGATCAACTTGTAAAATAGTTACACATTTATTCAATGCTTTTGCCTTGCAAATTATGCATGGAAGAATGAAGAGACGAAATTCAATGGCAGTGGAACACCTTCTTGCAATAATTCTAATGTGCTTCCACATTAATTTGATGCAAGTAGATAATTGTATTTTATATGCAATTAAGTCTACATCATTTTTTTTTTTTTTGAAAAATACATTTGCTAGACTAGAAGTCGTATTTAGCTATCATAACATCTCATTTCAAGACAAGGACTAAGAATCCATGATAATTTTGATCTTTCACAAAGAGTATGGTGGCATCTGCTTTTTAGGAGTGAGCAAGTCCACATCCTCCTTAATGAACAAGCAATATATGATTCCCCAGCTAACTGTGGACCATATCGGTAATTTGGAAGGGAGGCGGAACATTCTTGAGTTGTTGAAAAAGAAAGCCACAAGTTATGTTATAATACTGCTAATTGTAACAAAAAGAATTAATAAGACAAACATTGCAGGGTGCTGCTACAAATTCTGAACGGCTGATCAGTAACAGCTAGATTGACAGTAAGCCTCTTATTATTTTTGCGAGCCATATGACAAATATGGTTTAAAAATTTTAGTTGTTTTGGTTTTTGTAAGGTTGCAGCAAGATGGGATTTAGCCCCCCTTTTTTTTTCATATTTGTTTTAACTGAAGGCAAACATATTCTTTAAAACTATGACAACTAGGCTTTACTGGAAACTGAAACTGGTTGATGATAAAGCCAATTCGTAATAAGCCAAAACTGACTAAAACAACTTACCTGACTAGAGTATTGATAATGTTAAAGACCTTATGTTCTTTGAAATGCCTCTGCAACCACATGGTTACATGCCGTGCAAGACAAAATCAGAGGATCAATCAAGCATTGGCATTGTTCGGTCCAAGATTTTTGGTACTGGTACCGGTGGCCATGCCGGTCGCCAGCCAGTATGGTATGGTGCCGGTCGCCGGCCAGTATGGTACAGTATGATACTGAACCGTACCGTATGACCGGCCAGTGTGGTACGGTACTGGTACTGAACCATACCGACATGCGGTACGGTCAAGCATGCCGGCCAAACCGGCATGCCATTTTTTTTTTTTTTTTTTTTGAAAAAGGGGTATGCAATGAAATTTTTAATGATTATTGAATGTTTTGAAGTTTAAATTGTTATTTAATGATATTAATTAATGTTCATATCATTTCGATACAGCGTTAATCACATGTGAAAGTAGCTTGTAAGTCCCTCATTAATAATCTAATTTTACAGTTATTTTTCAAAATTTATTTTTATAAAATAATTTTTTATTTGAAAATATATTTTTAATTCTAAAAATTATATACTTAATAAAAATTAATGATTTTAGTGTCATTGTGTAGATCATCCATAGATTTACAACATATATTAAAATCATACAAAAAAAAAAATGTTGACAAAGTTTTCCCTTATTTTTTTATTTTTCACGAATTTTTTTTTAAAAAAAAGAAGGGGGGAAGAGAAGAAAGGAAGCTAGGAAGGAGAACATATCTCTAATCCACGCTGTTCCGATGATTTCTTGGTGTTCTCGACATTAGAGAGTGAGGAAAAAATCAGAGAAACAAAAGAAATAGAGAGGAAGTCTTTCGGCTTCCTCTCTGCCTCTTTCTTTTTTTTTAAACCATCGAACCGGGCAGTTTGGTTCGAAATAAGCCCGAACCGACAGGTTCGGGCCATATACTGCCTGGTTCAGGGCCGTACCAGGCGGTTCCTTTTTTTTTTTTTTTTTTTCTGTTCTTGGTGCCGAAAACCACAGCTGAACCGGCCCGGTTTGGCACCGGTTCAGCTTGGTACGCCCCAAACCAGGCGGTTCGAGGCGGTTTTGAAAATGCTGGTTCGGTCACAAAATCAAAATCTCAAGAAAACCCAAAGAAAAATTGTGCATGGCAGCGATATGCCAAAACTAGATGGAACTAAACATTTCCTGTTAAATAAAATGGGTGTTCAGATGTGAGTGAAGCTAATTTTTTTAGAAACGAAATTTCTAACATGACCAAGACTATAAAGGATAAGGCTACTGTTTGGCAAATTAGGGAAAGCCTGAGTTCTATTAAACAGGGATTGAGTGTGAACTAACTAAAATGGTCTGAACATGTGTATTAAAGATCTGTGGAGGAGGGCCTCAAAAATGTGTTGCAAGGTCAGAAGGAGAATGGTAAGTCTTAGAATAACTTGAATGGATGAAAGGATGAAATGAAAAAGTACTGAGAGAAGCTTGTAGTGACAAGTGGATGTATTCCCTAACCAGAACTACTAGTAGGTGAAGAATTTCACAGGATAAGACTTGATGAGCTATAATGTTTCTAAAAATTTGATACAGAACCAAGTTTATGGTCTTTTTTTCTTTCCTGAATAACAGGGTACAGATTGTGGTTTCTAGAAACTGTTGCAAAACAAGTAAAACAAACATGCCAAAAATGTGCTTTCATGGTCCCAGCAAGCATCTATGAAGAGTGAAGACAGTGTTATAGTGCACTTTGAGTCAGAAAATTCTTGGTTTCACAGACTCTCTTTCCACCCTGACATTTTACATCAAAAACGGAAAAAAGAAAAGGACAACTAGCTGTGATTTTTTTGTACTTTTTGCTTTTATATATTTGGTAAATTTGGAGAGTTGTAGAAGTCTTTAAGACTTGAGTACAGCCTAAGCTGAGTTGCTATGTTGGCAAGTGTAACTTGATTAGTTATTTTAGGGTCAGAAGGCAATGATATAGGTTGTTTTGGTATCCTTAAATACGAGCAGTGTCCTATGATAATTGTAGTTTTAAGATATATAGGTTTAAATGTTTTTCAGAAGTATTTACTTTTCTGCAAACTCTTTTTTTCGTTTTACCTTTCTTGAAAAAGCATATTCGTATCATCATATATATATGTTTTTTGGAAGTACTTACTTTTCTGTCAACTCTTTTTTTTCTTTTTACCTTTCTTGAAGAGCATATTCATATCATGCAATATCAACATGTTGTTTTGCATTAGACTTCTTTCCTATGCAGTCCTTGATTGCATACTCTTAGAACCAGTCATAGTCTCTCTCTCTCTCTATATATATATATATATGTGTGTGTGTGTGTGTGTGTGTCATATATTTGTATAATGGAGTTATTGACCAACTTAGACCTTGTGATTCCAAAGGTAAGTTAAATTCTTGGTATTATTTTAAAAATCAACCACCATGGTTACTCAGGCAAAAACCATCATAGTGGCTACTACATTGTGGGTCCAAAGCAGGCTGGGCGAGTTTTTGATTGGACCATCAAGCAACCAGACCTCCTAGAAATAGCAGATGATGATTGATTATTGAAACAATCAATCATCATTTTGTCATTGACTTTTTTTGCCTGGACTCTAGACTAGTCTATCATCTATTGCTAATGATGTTTTGTTCAGCGAATCATGTTATATAATTGTGGACATCTTTCTTCTGTAATTGATATTATTTGATTGCTGGCATCTTTATTTTATTGTTGATGTTATGTGATTGTGGATACTTTCATCTTATGAGTGATATGATTATGTTTGCTGGATGACAATACCTTTACACTATGAATGTTGATATGATATTATGATGTTAAGTGGATGATGTTTTAAGCTAAACACGAGATTTTTTTTTTAATGTAATATATATATATATATATATTTTTATATATATATATTATATTACTTAGTAAGAAGAAATATTGACATGTTTTTACCACCAACTTTGGGTACATGGCACCTGCTTCTATTATTCACTGTTGTTTGGCTATTGAACCTCCCAACCACTACCGCCCGCTATCTGCTTTTTAATACACTAATTGTTCGCACAACCTTCATATTTTTCATGAGAATGAACCTTATTTACTGCATTTTGGAGTTAATGGGACTTGGCCTTCTAGGTGAGTTATCAAACATGTGGTTATATAGATAGTCGGAGTTGGTCTTTGTTCTCTCAATCATCGCCCAAAAACCATAACTTGAACTGCTTGTTTGAGTAGACAGCTCCGTTCTTATAAGCTTGCATCTGGACCACATGCCCTTTTCCAAGCATTTCTTTGAATTAATTGAGCATGGTGCTTTTGTAATTGATTGCTTCAAATCGTGTTGATTGTTCTCACCTGTCTGGTGCTTCAGTTATTGTCTTTTGCCTAGAAGTGTGTCAATATGCCACGTATCTCACCCTCTTAAGCATCAGCCTATTGTCCCACTTATTCGACATTGCAACTCTAATCAATCTTTAATCCAAACACTGTATTCTTCTATGTTGATCTCCTTTTATCCAAAAGTGTGGTTTGCAGCCGAAACCATTGCCTAGGTGCATCACAGACCAAAAAATTATTTAACGCAAACCATTATTGATGGTATCAGAGTGAAATTGTGTCTATACCATCTTGTTCTACTGTAGTTATGCTCCGATAATAATCGTCTGTGTGGCTTCCAATGGATGCCTGTTTTTTGAACGTTCTAACCATATGGCACAAGTAGTACATTCTTGCATTTGGCTTTGTTCTGTAGGATGGTGGGGGATGTGGACTGGGAGAAAAGGTCCTCTTTACTGAAGAAGGATCTGGGGTAGAGGAGATATCCTATAGTTTAACAAACTGCCAATTTGCTTTGTTAAATTTCCTTTCTTCAAATTATTGATCTAGAGCATATGCGTCTCTATCTCATTCTATTTTAGCGATATAACCTGCTATCTGTTTTTTCAATGTCAGTTCTTCTTGCTTTCAAGTCCTGCTTTTCCAAGGATTTTCTCTTCAAATATGCTACTTTTCTCTTTTATTCTTGGGATACTTCTACTCCTCCCTCACTCTTTTGTTAATTAATACGCACATTAGGAAACAGCAGCATACAGTTGCTGAGTTGTGCAATAATATACAATTTAGTGGTCAAACAGGACAAAAATGAATCCATGATCAGCTTACAGTTCCATGTAAAGTTGCAATTTCTTACTTTGGAATATATGTTGATATTGTATCACTGTTCTTTTTTAAGGAATAAATTTGTGATGGTTCATTCAAAAGAATTCAGTGACTTTTTGGCTTCATGTGTGTTATGTCTCCACTCTTTGGAAATGAAGTAACTAGAATTATTTGTGCTCTTCATTTTTGTTGTTGTCATGCAGATGCCTATATGATCTAGTGGGCATTCGATTATTATCCTTTGTTTTTTCTATCATTATCATGAGACCTTTACTAAGAGAAAGCAACACACAGGTTTTCAGTATCAGCGAATAAAAAAATAATTGAAGATGATGGAAAGAGAGAAAAAAATTAAAGATAATAATAGATAATTAAAGACAATGACTATTGAATTTGTTTAAAGATTTTTAACTATTATAGAAAGACAATATTCTGTATTCTTGTGGTCCTGATAAACTCATCCTTAACGAATGATAGCTTAGCATTTGACACCTTAAGATGACATTAGATGCTGCTGTAGCTTTCATTTGACCTTTTGTCCGTCATCAATGCGTACATGTAAAGGTTATCCAAAATTTGCATTCCTTGCAAGTTTCAACCAAGGAGAATAAAGATCATCTATATGACAAGATTATTGCTCAGGATGGAAGTGGTAGTAAAAGTTTGCAACGTGGATGTCACATGTGACATAGGAGGGAAAACTTATGATTCAGTTGTAGCAGTAATATAGCTTAATTTACCACACTGCCTTTGCTACTTTGGAAAGGAAACTTGAGAAAAACCTGTACCATGTCAACTGAATATCATAGTGAACCTACCTGCACTCCACATGTTGACAGAATAAGTTAAAAGAAAATCTAGCTCATCAAAAATTGCCTAAAAAAAAGTCTTAAGATATATATGACTACCTACTGTTACTTGAAGATATAAAGATTGATGAACAAATATTGATTTCAATTTGAAACTTTGCAAGTGGACAAATTATGATGATCATTTTTGTGACATCCAACGGAAGCGTTCATGTTTGCTTCCTGACAGCAAGTTACCACTGCACTCTCTAGTTACTGACCTCCACCTCAGGATCCCTAACATTCAAATGTACCCTCGCTTGTTTCAGTAGCCATCTTTTACATTCAAGTAAACTGCTCCTTGTTCCCTCGTTGTGCAATTGCCTGATACCCCAAAACCCGCATGCCTGTGAATATAGTATAGTTAACTTAATCCTGCTACTGGGTTCATGTTTTGATACGCCTGAGAGCAAGATATGCCAAAATCCTGTATCCCACAAACATAGCGACCAAAGCCACAATGCACACCACTGTACTGACCTGCCCACCCAACTCCTGCTCTACTGTCTCCCTTCCGTTCCTGTGATGAGACAAACCTAGAAGTGTAACCAATTCACTCTCTTTATATTGCAGGTTGATGAGTAGCCTGTAGCAGTAGAAGGTGAATGAGGTATACTTCATCCAGATCAAACAGCTTGGCACATGTTGAACATAAAACCCCCCAGTGAGAAGGAATGCTAACATGGTTACTGTGATCACGGTGGAAGCCTGCTTCGCATCCATGATGGCTGCACCAAGGGCAAGACCAAGACCTTGTGCCACCAGAACGTAGCCAAGCAACACAACCAGCGTAAGCATGAATGCTCTTGGCTCAGGCCTGAGCCCAGCCATCCAGTACAATATCAGTGCAGAGATGGTGGGAAGGATAAGTTCCATGGGGAGGTCACCAGCCATTCGAGCCATGAAATAGGAGGACAGACTGTACATGCCTGACGATCTCTCCTTGATGAAGATTGCACGCTCCTGTGGGAAAGTGAAGACGGCATTGAAGGATGCAAAGACACCCCAGAAGATAGAGATGAAGAAGAGAAGACCCAACCGATCCCGCACATCATGAATATTGGAGTGCCACCACATGGACCCTGCTAGAATGGATGCCGCCATGACTTGGAACACTCTCAGAGAGTTGAAGGTCTCGTGCCTCCTTTCCTTGAGGCTTCTGCAGAGAAGGATGCTGAATTGGCTGAACCAGCTGATGCTACTGCAATTTCTGTGCTCCTTCATCGTGGGTCTTTCACTGCCTGAATAAATAAGAAGAGTTCAAATAAACTTGGTTTAGAGTCTCACTGTCTTGTTGGTTGTTGTGCATGGTAGCGTGTTATATGGTTTATCAAGGCTAAATTTCTGGTCTCTCATTCTCTTGATGCTACGTATAATATATGTATGTATGTATCAATTCATTTGATTATGATTTTGGCTATTTCTACTGGATGATCTTTACTTTGGTGTCAGTACCTAGAGTTTTTCCTCCTTTCCTCTTCTTTACGACCTCTGTGAAATAATATATTACAGGTCTCCTTGTTTGTCTCAGTTGTACTATAGAAAGTTATACACAAGCTTTATTTAGAAACTAACCCACATGAATATAATAATAATAATAATTTGAGCCATGGTAGAAACTAGCATACTCCATAATCACATTTGTCTGTCAATTATGCTGTCATGACATGCTTTGCAATCAACTAGCAGGTGCATTTTATAAAAACCATATTTTGTTTCTTCAAGGACGGTTTGTTTAGGTGGTTACCACTCTGGGCAGCATCTCCAACAACGGCAGCGGTAATGCAGGCTTTCACCTCTGGAGCTAGCACTCTGTTGTAGGAGGCGACAAGAGATTGTTTTACATTGGACTTTTCTGCATCGCCTTGATAGTCTATCTGAGCAACGCCTGCAATTAAATTAATACACCCACTCAGCACTAAACTCTCACATAAACTCTTACATAAACAAGCACCAACAAGATTTATATCTCATTTGCTAGTGGTTAGCTTCATGGATCCGACGTCGATATCCTTTCTTTTTTTATCCAACGTCAAGAGTGCTTGATGAATTAAAAAATTGCCGTTGATCCATTTAACCCGAGCTAAAGTGCTTATAGTTGCTTGCCATAGAGAGTGCTCTTGGGGACAAGGTCCCCACTACCCGAAGCTAGGGGACATCAACAATAACTTAATAGACTTAATTAATTTCCTTTTGAAAAAAAAAAAAGAAAAAGAAAACAATAACGTAATAGACCAGTTTGACCATGTGAAGCTCTTTGTCCACTCTGGTACTGCTCCCTATTCCCCAGTGGTCCACGTCAATTTTATTTACCTCACTTTAGGGAGAATGGCCCCCGGGTTAACAGCTATTTCGTTTTTGACTCGTGTAAAACCTAAGAACATCAAACGAGCAAAGGTGCGAAAAATACGTGGATCATATCATCAACAGAAAATGATGTCAATCCACCTTTGGGAGGGAGGACGAATATATAAAGAAAGAAAGCATTGAGGAGAGAGAGGCTGGATGCTGTCACCAGAGATGACCCATAATTCCAAAAACCATCCATGTGGGTGCATGGGATAGTGGAGAATATGGTGGATGGATCACCTATGGAGATGGACTGATGGGCTCTCCCTCCGCATGACAATACCAGGGAATGAAAGGAACACAGTGGACCATACCAAAAAATTAAAATAAAATAAAAAAATAAAAATAAAAAGGGACACAGTGGAAGAACAGCAACCCAAGTGGAATTGGATATGTATATAATATCTCGTTGCAGAAAAGGGTCCCTTCACAGGAAAAGCATGCCTAAAGAAGGAAAGCTAACCGTCCAGCCCCCATCCACCGCAGGTTGCCCGACACGTACTCCTCAGCCTGGATCACCATTATTCCTTCCCACCACCTATGCCACGTGCCCCGTGGGTGATCAGATCATGAAGCATCCGGATCCAAGCATATGAAAGTGAAACAAGGAAATCTATGAGCCCCTCGCTTTTGGATAGATATACGACCTTTCTCCCCCTGATAAAGGCGGCCCATAGGGATGGGACGGGGTGAGGGGACTCCAAACCTGGGAGTGGAAGCAGGACGAATCCACAGAACCAATAAACTTTACATTCCTCACAGCACTTCGGGTAGATACGAAGACTGATAACAAAAATATATATATAGCCATACTCATAGGTATATATATATATATATATATATATATATATGTGTGTGTGTGTGTGTGTATAGAAAGAGAGAGAGAGAGAGTATAAAGTGAGTGGATGTATAACAACGATGAAACCTTTACTTTCTAATTAATACTTTCCTCTTGGCAGATCTCTTAGAAAAAATAGAGATAAAAAGAAACCACGTATACACTCTTTTTCCAGATTCCCTACTCCAAAACTTTGCTGAAATACCTTTTCTTATTCTCCTCCCTTCTCTTCTATATGTACATCTCTCTATGTGGTGAGCTCGGATTCTAATAGAGATAATGCGAATATTAACTTTTCAAACGGTAGAAGTAATGAAAAGTGGACACAGAATGATAGATTTTCCTTGGATACGTCCTCCAATAATGCAACAAAAAGCATATTTACGTCAACTTTGATCGGATTTCCTTTCTATTTATGCTAGTTATTTCATATAATTAATATTATAGTTTGCTGGAAGCTTTGGGAGGTCCACTTGCACTTACCGTTAGCGAGGTCGAGCATGAAGTCGGCCGGGTTCACGTGGAACCGGGGAGCGAATCCGACCGAGCCGAAGTAGTCCATGGCCTCCCTCCCTCGCCCAAAATACAAGCAATTCCCCTCGGAGAGCAAGAGAACCGAGTCGAACATCTGGTAGACCCGGCTCGATGGCTGGTGGATCGAGGTCACGATGGCCCGGCCCTTCGCGGCGAGCCCGGCCAGCGTGGCCACGAGCCGATAGGCCGCGGTCGAGTCCAGACCGGACGTCGGCTCGTCGAGAACCAGGAGACTCGGGTTCACCAGCATCTCGTGGCCGATGCTGACCCGCTTCCGCTCGCCGCCGGAGATCCCCCTAACGAAGGCGTTCCCCACCGCCGTGTCGGCGCACTTCCCCAGCCCCAGCTCCGCCACCACCGCCTCGGCCGCCGCCACCTTCTCCGCCGCGGCCACCGTCCGCGGCAGCCGTAGCATGGCGCAGAAAACCAACGTCTCCCTCACGGTCAGGTGAGGATACAGCACGTCGTCCTGGGCCACGAACCCGGTTCGCCGGAGAACCGGTTTGGTCAGCCGGCTGCCGTTGGCGAGCACGACGCCGGAGTGCTTCCCCTGGAGCCGGCCAGCGATGACGCTTAGCAGAGTCGACTTGCCGCTACCCGAGGGGCCGAGGACGGCGAGGATTTCTCCGGGGGAGACGGCCCCGCTGATGCCATTCAGGATGGTTCTCTCTTCGGGAACCGCCGCTGAGGAATTTCCGGCGCCGCCGTGGAATATCCTCTTGATTCCGCTCCCTCTGGCGGACGCCTTGGGGTCGAGTTTGATGCGATACGTAATGTCCATGAACTTGAAAACCATAACAAGCAAAGTGTTATACAAAAAAAACACATATATGAACAAGAAGATAAAGAATAGTGGCATATGATCATAGTGAATTGTTATAAAATATATGGGAGTAGGAGAAGTAGTAGTACCTGGAGAGAGAGAGGATAGCAAGAGTTGGAGATGAACGAGTCCATAGATGGGTTGGACACTTCATTATTCTGGTCATGCTCCTCGCAGTTGGGAGGCATTTTGTAGCAGTGTATTAATTAATTGTTTGTCGCCTCGAAGAGCTTGGAGAAAGTAAAAGATAAAAAGGAGGATGATAGAAACTAGTAGCAAGTTTGGAAGAGAGGTATGGATGGAGAGCAAGGGCAGGGGAGGGGGATGGGGGGGGGTTTATAAGATGTGCTGGGGTGGGTGGGTGCAGGCCACGTCAAGGGGAAACGGCTACAGATGAAGGGGGTACGTGGCAGGCTGTGGGGGGAATCTAGGAGGCCAGCTGGCCAACGTCACTCATTCCATGGGAGGATTTGGGAACACATGAGAGAAAGAGACTACTAGCTAGCCTGCCTAACTCTTAACGGCCTCGTCAATTCCCTTCTCGCTCCACATGCACTGCTTTACGGCCGAATTCTCTCTCTCTCTCTCTCTCTCTCTCGACATTGAAGGGAGAAAGCATCGAAGGATAGGTGCAACGCATCGGGAGTTTGGGAGTGGTTGGGTTGGTCGTTTTGGTTAAATGGTTCCAGAGGGTGGTGCCGAAGGGGTCAGAGGGGCCGGGCCCTTGGTTTCAAGTTGTTGAACATTTTTGGACATGTCTGGATTTTGAGTGAGGGAGGAGGAAGGTGACGATAATTGTTGCTTGATATGTACATGTCGCGTTTCCGATTCACACAAGTAAAGGGGAAATAAAGTAAGGGGAAAAGGTGGTGGAAAGAGAGATGCTCGATAAATGCGGCTCTTTGCAAAAAGAGTGGCTTTGGTCCAGGGTGAGTTGTAGCTCGCAATGCAACAAGTTGCAAATGGTGAACTTATGGAGCTCCTTGAACGGTTTGAGCCAGAATGAGGGATCGCTGTTGTTAACAATGGGTCTATTCAACTTTAACTAGAGAGAAAATGAGGGATTGGATGTTGATATCATGATCATCTTAACAAAAGTGATTGGATGTGTCTAAACTTTTCACATGCTTGTTAGCGGTCAAATTTTATTTATAGAAAACAAGTTTGCTTTCTTAGCCTTATCTTTATACAGCCTTGTCTCTCTATATGAGATTTTGATATCTCATTAGATTTTTCATGCAGCAGTTAATATTGCACAAGGAACTATTTGTTGTTAAAAAATTCATTATCTTTTCTTAGAACAAATTAAAATGTTGCTTGAACTGGGTTTGTTCAGTTTTAATTGGAATTTGATAGCAAGGAGGAGGAGAAGCATAGGAAGAGGGAGTCGTTAAGGGAGGGGAAGAAGGAGAAGGAGCAGAAGAAGAAAGAGGAGAGAAGAAGAAGAAGCTCTGGAAAGAGAGAAAAAACAACATTGTGTGATAAATCCATTCTTTTTTTTTTTTTGTGAATAATAAGGTACTCCTGACCTTGGATATGTCAATGGAAGTCCATATGAATAAAAGATATAATTAAGAAATTAAACTTGCTAGCTAGATATAAGGTATGTGAAATAATGTATCAAAACTGATTGGATATCCCAAATGGAAGATTCAGTACTCATCTCAAAACCATATTCATGGTCAACAAAATTTCTCCTTAAAATGAACATAACATTTAGCATATAGTCAATTTTGACTATAGTTGAAAACTATGAAACATGATAAAAAGAAAAATGTGAAGTAGGTGAGGGCAAGACCAATTAATATAACCCAACCATTTTGATGTCTTGAATAAAAGATTTTGACTCCTCAAATAAAGATATATGCTTGATTAAAGATATCTTTTCTAATGAATTAAAAATCTTTGAGACATTCTATATATAAAAACCAATGCATGGTAAGTACGTAGGTGCAACTGCATGAGTAGTATGAACCCGTTGATTTGGCACCTCAACGTGAATGTCTCGGTTGCTTAATTAGTCCAAGACCATGTATAAATTATGGGAAGTCATTTTTCTTTTTGGCATAACAAACCAAAAAAAAAAAAAAGAAGTCATTTTTATAGTACTCAAAATTTTAAAATGCATATTATGTTTAATATAGGTTTCTTCTTACAATCTATGCCCGGGTCTGGAGGGTTTGGTCGCCCGACGTCGCTTAGCTTACATTATGCATGAGGACTACATGAAACGAACTCGCGAAGGTAAAAAAAGAGAAAGCAGGAGCAAAAGGAGACCACCTGGTGCGCCAGGTCTCGTGCAGGCTTGTGATGGTGCCACGTCACCCAAGGCACTGAGCTTTCTTTGGTGAGGTGGGCCCCGAGGTCCACTGCGACCACAGTTCACCACGTGTCCCTTGGTGACGAGGACACTGGCGTGAGCCATTAACGTGCCACCCACTTCCCAGAATATTAATAGGGACAGCGAGAGCTAGAAAGATAAAATAAAAAAATCATCCCCAGGATAACCCCTCTCTCTCTCTCTCTCCCTTCCCTTTTCCTCATATAAACAGCAAGGAATGGAATATAACTGTGGATGATGATCAAAAGAAGCGTTACTTTAGGCTGTGATGTACACCTATCATTTGGATTCCCAGTGACCGCTCTCTCTAATATCTGGTCGTATTCTAACTTGGGAGATATCAAACATTATCGTCACAGCTAAGGACTATTAAATGTTTTACTTTGAACCAAAAATTCGTGGCACGGTTGCAGTTCCAAGCCCGGAAAAGGGGCATGGATTTCTGCCCAAGCTTTGAAAGTGATGTCAATAGGTCATTGTAAATGATTTGACTTCGAACGAAAGCAATGTGGAAGTCGGTGTTGGTGTCCAAGCTAGCTTCTAGCATTCCATGTAGATGGAAGATAATTGCATGACTCGTCCGGTTCTTGAGAAAGAGACGGTGTCTGTATTCATATTTAACTAATGATTTCTCTTGTGGAGGTATATGCATGGAAAGAAACAATACATGCATGCTAGGCTGTGGGAGCCTGGAAGTCACCATGGACATAGGGTGAGGAAGAGTTTGGTATGTACAGTCTTGCATGTCGCATAAAGACATAGATGATTGAGATGTAGGCTCTAACACCTTCTATACAGTATATGTACCACAGTTTCATTAAGTGGGCCTCTTATAACAGGTGTATATACGTAAGGATAACGTCAAAGAGACACTGGATATGGTTAACTACATGTTCATGTATATGTGCTTTAATTTGCACCATGTTTGAAGTATAGAATGAAAAAGAAAAAAAAAAAATCTTGTGATGTGACAAGATATTAAGTATTTGACAAC
Organism: Elaeis guineensis; assembly: GCF_000442705.2. NCBI lineage: Eukaryota > Viridiplantae > Streptophyta > Magnoliopsida > Arecales > Arecaceae > Elaeis > Elaeis guineensis. Next base: position 7,193,173 of record NC_026001.2, read on the forward strand.
ATGGCATTTTCATAGAAAAAAATTCACATAGATGATGTGCGTAGTTCTTATATTTCTTGGTTTCTTCTGGCACGGGCTCCATAACTGAAAGGAAGGCACCAATCATATTGCAAATTAAGAAAAGATAATCCTCTCTTTTTCCTAAAATTACAAGTCAACGAACACTAAATTAAAGCACTAGCGATATAATTAACAGGTAAAATATATACGTAAATAACCAACTAGCAATTTAGTGATGATATGACTTGTAATGATGGATTAAGAGGATTATTTAAAGTTGGTCCAACATTATAAATTGACTAATACAATTTTGTTTTTAGGTACCTTCGATTTATTGAATTTTATAATTTTACCTGTGGCAGTCTAGATAGATAGCTATCTATATGAAGTACAAATTTTTATCCTACTGACTTATTCATAGGTCATAACCTTACTTTTTAGAAAAAAATATATGCAAAAATAAGAGAAAATTTTAGTCAAGCAATTAACATTAATTGTTGTGTTATGATGAATGTTTGCCAAAAAAATGAAGTTCTAAAAATGATCTTCAACTAGCATTTTAGTTATTTTTATTTAACTATACATATGCATACAATCATCTTGCTACTCCAAAATTTCTTTTTTTTTTTTTTTCCTTAAGGTTCGTTCGACACTTACAAAGGTTTTGATTTTTTACTTAGTTAAGCAAAGTTTGATGAACGGTGTATATTGCAACTATGGATATGTGGACATCTCTATCAACTAGTAATGCTAATAAGCATCAGGTCGAGAAACTTTTGCTCTAAAGATGTTAGCAAGGGGCTCTGTAGAGTTTAGGCTGTAACCATCACAAAAAAGCTTCTGCAATATTTTATTTAAAATTTTAATTGAAGTAATAATAGCTCTCCACTTTTACTTTCTCAAACTTTTTTTCACAGTCAATTAGAGAAGACCCACCTTCCTTTTGTTGCATAAATAAACGCTAAAAATTTTTGTACTTCCAAAGTTTAGCTTGGGTCAAGATTTTGTTCCAATCTGCAATTTTGCCCTCCCAATAATTATCAATATCTGTACTATTTCTGCAAGCTAATTCTGCATCGCACTAAGACACTATAGGCTGTATCGAAGAAAGCAAGTAGCCGGTCACGTGAAAGTAAAGCAATAAAGAGAAAGTGCACGTGCGGATGATGCAAGTAGGGAAAGAACATTTTTTTTAAAAAAAAAAAAAATTATTTGATGATATACCAAACATCTCAATACACCCATTCCTACGCCCATTCACTAGGATGATAGCCCCCATATATATTTCAGGATAGGGTGTCACTTAAAGTGGATGCATTGACCAGTTCAGCCACAAAAAGAATCATGAGCTAGAAATTGGTAAGAGGCTTCGCGAAAAGTGGGAAAGATTTGGATTGTATCCTCCGTGCCAAAAGAATAATTGGTCATTTTTTGTGACATTAATCAGTGGATTACACTTTGCATGTTTTTCATAGCTCTTCAATTTCTCCCTTCCATCCATCAGCATAGATCATGAGGTAAATATTGCACTTTAAAAGCTGCGTAAAATACAATCCAATAGTTCATGCTATGAAAGAAGATACAACCCGAGCCCTGATGGGAAAAGGCTAAGATTTAATTTGCCATTGCCTTGTTTTCATTAGAAGAGTGATTTAGGAAGGTGGTAACTCAAAATTATCATTTAGCTAAAGATGATACGCATCATTGGAAGACAAACTTTGGAGAGTAATATGCTTGTTGTTTGGTTAATGGGGCAGAGATTGGTTTATGACTCGGAAGGAATGTTCACAGTTTGTCATGACCATCTTGTTTTCATGGAGAAGAATAATTTAGAAGTTGGTATCCTCACTTAAAGCTGTCGCTTTCTTAAAGAAAGTTAGAAAAGATATGTTTGTTGGGCTCCAACACGTGACCCTCATGCCTTCTCCATTCACTAAGGTGCCAGATTAAAAGGGTAGCACGTAGAATTGAATTCCCTGAAATCCAGCTTGCATATCTTTGTTGTCTGATTTTTCTTTTTCTTTTTTTTTTTTTTTGAAAAAAAAAATGTACTAAGACTACATGTCTTTGCTTAAAGTATATTCTAGATTACCTAACACGTACTAGCAAACAAAATGTGCCTCTCATAAGCTTCCTACACGTGTACCTTAATAAATCCAACATTGCATGAATATATTCATCCGACAGTGCATTAAACACATACCTTTATGCAACACCAGACCTCTCTTGAAGTTGGACTTGTATAATGATGGTGGAATATGAAGTTTGATGTCTTAAAATTTTAGAAGTTATTTTCACCTTAACACATTGGCAAGAGATCGACTTGGTAGGAAGGTTCACAGTTTATGTTATCACATTGTTTTCATATGGAAGAGTGATTTAGGAATTAAGTTGGTAACTCGATTAAAATTATCACTTAGCTAAGGAAGAAATATATATTATCGTAGGACAACCCTAAGGGGAGAGTATAATATGCTTGTTGTTGGGTTCGTGGGGCAGAGATTGGTTTATGTCTTGAAGGGTAGGTTCGCAGTTTGTCATGACAACCTTGTTTCATATATAAGATGACTTAGAAGTTGGTAATCTCACTAATTAGAATTGTCACTTTCTTAAAGAAAGTTAGAAAGATATGCTTGTTGGGCTCCAACTACATGTGACTCTCCACGTGGCTCATTATGCCTTCTCCATTGACTAAGTGCCAGATTAAAAGGGAAGCACGCGAAGTTGAATTCCCTGAAATCCAGCAAGCATGTCTTTGTTCTCTAAGTTTTCCTTTGTTTTTTTTTTTCTGAGAAAAATGTACTGAGACTACGTGTCTTTGCTTAAAGTATATACTTGATTACCTAATCCCCACATAGCAATCAAAATGTGCCTCTAAACTTCCTACACGTGTACCTTAATAGATCCAACTTTGCATGGATATATTCTCCGGACAATGCGAAAACACCTACCTTCAGGCAACACCAGACCTTAGCCATCTCACTGTTGAAGTTGGGCTTGTATAAAGATGATGGACTATAATGTTTGATGCCATAAGAAGTGGGTGCACTAAATCTTTAGGTGATCCACCATGCATTAGATGACATTGCAGAAAGGTGGTATGTCCAAGTCAAACCTTACACGAAGATCTTCAAATAAAATCATGTCAGACCACACAAATCTTTTGCAATCCTATATCACCTGCCATTCTCTGTGATAAAGGTGTACTTCCATTGGATAGGCAATCAACCAAGCTAAATTAACCTTGCGACCCTGAAGGATGTGGAGATTTCCACCCAAGATCTATCTAGCACATAAATATTATTCTCCATCTTGTAGCTTTTTCCTTTTTTGTTTGCACCTATTTCTCTCATATGCAACCTAATCCCAACTCCCTTGATAATGTGATAGATCCAACTAATAGCACTACATGGTACACGTAGAAGCAGGAAAGTACTCCATAATTGAGAACACCTTCCATGGACCAATTAATTAATTTCCATTTGGGGCAGTGCATAATGGGACTAGATACTATACAACTAGGACACATGTAAAGTGTTGGAATTGCTTTCATAAACATGTCACAAGGTTGGTCCAATCCCCTTTCGAAGACAAATGTCCGGAGTGGCTTCTTTTCAACGAAAACCAAGGGCTAGATCAATCGGGACATGGAGGAAAAAGAAAAAGAAAAAAAGAAAAGAGGAGTCTCTCAAAGACCAACCAATAAGGCCGGCATTCTTTGTCGTATCCACCATGAGTAATGCTTACGGCCACACGAGAAACATTGGAGAATGATGCTTGGCAAACTAATCTAGGACACTTGCCCAGCCAATGTCAAAAGAAGTGGGTTGATCATATACATAGAACCGAGCTAAATAAAGTTGGAAATTGAACGAGAGGTCTTGGGACTTAACACGGCATATGGGCTGATCTCAACTCGTTATCACGTCTCCATCATCTCTTCACATCCATTAATGGAAGAATTTCCTGCACTAGAGAAAGGACTCATAGGTTTGATGGTGTCCATCCACGTTGGATGGCCAAGACCGTCTCAACGTCATAGATATTCTCGACTCTCTAGTACAGCTCATCACATATATTATTAAGTTTTCCAATCCTAATAGCTTTCTCCATGTTTCTGGAATGCAAATGCATTAGATGCCATAACACCCATCGCATGATCACCAGAACTATCTTGTTATCCATTTGCGAAGCCCGCATACTGGCGATGCATTTGATAGAAAAGCTAAACATGAGATAAAAGAGTGGTCATGTAAAGCATGTACGTATATTATATATATCAACTTCAGGAATATCTGATATTCTACACTATTCAACTCAATTTCTTGCGTTACTTGTAAGTATACGACTGTTAGAGAGCTAGAGCCTTCTTTGGTCTTATGGCGAGGAATATATTGATGAAGACTGCCTATATATATATATATATATATAGAGAGAGAGAGAGAGAGAGAGAGAGATTCAATTTGCTGATTTACATCTCTATTTGTGTAGGAAATGTTGTTTATTATATATTGTGCTGTCATTTAGTCTAAGAAAGCGTACGTCATGACTTCTTCCACATATATAACGATCTCTCTAGAGTTTCTACCATTATTTGCGCCACTTTGGTGACGCTAAAGATGTATAGTCCTTTTCGATCTTAGGATAGAGGATAAAAGAGATTATAGATTGTTGAGGAGAAAGTACATTAGTAAAATTACCGTTGCCTTTTTGGTGTCTGGCTAGTGGTAGTTTTTGATCTCTTTTAGCTAGATATATTTTACGGCTTCCTAGGGTCTCATCATGGTGCGAGCATTATCAACTGTGCCTCCACCATTACAACCATAGTTCATGAGTGGGGCTACACTCAAATTACTTTTTGCTAGTGGATAAGTGAAAAGGAGTACGTCCCCCCTCCAATGTCCAACCTGTGGAGAAGAACATGGGCTTGAAGATCTCCCCATTCCACATGAAATCCTCCTTGTGGGGATGACGTGCTTATATGAAAAGCCTACCCAAAAGAAAGAGTGGTCATTCAAAACAAAGCCAAGGAATCCAAGGAAGAAGATTGGGACAAGTGTTGGCTGGCCTATGGGCTCCGTTCGTTCATTTATTTGGGAGGGGTCACATATTCCTTTATGATGTACAACGAGGGATTAGATCGATTCTTAACTACGTACATTGCTCGATGAGCTCGCAAGCATGCCGGGAGGTGGCTGATGTTGCAATTTGATTGGACCTAATTAGGGAGCAATCAACAACATGACACTCTCGAATGCACCGGAACCCTCGACATGAGTTCTTTCCGGCGAGAGGGCATGCATATATGTGTCATTGCTTCGTCCATGGTGATTCATCAAGACATGACACAATCGTGCATTAGTTGTTTCTCCATTGAGAACCCAAGTTTGAAGTGAAATCCACACAAGTCTACGTCTTTGTGGGCTAAAGGAGCCGTTATAGACTATGTCACCTCGTCCATGATCGTTATTAGTGGGTAGAAAGAGGTGGCATGCCAAAATTATGCTCCATGAACGAAGTGGGTGGGCTTCTGGCCACTTTGCTATGAAGCCGTGACCACTTTGACAGCTTTACAACTCAAACTGGTACATCAACTCAAGACAAGATAACTTCAGGGTTGCAAAGTGTGTTATCGTTTGTTTTAGGATTTGGAGTTTCAGCATCCTAATCATTTCTTTTTATAGCAATGGTGGAAGTATCTTTCATGTGGATTCGACAATTGGACAAATGGTTTCTTGTTAGCATGGGAAGCACTTAGGTTGCCGGCCATGAGGCTTTACGTGGATATTTCAGTTTAACTGCCGGTCACAGCACTTATCGGCTTCAATATTTGTCTTTGAAGGGACTTCAATCAAAAGGTTGAGTTTTTGTTAGCAAGATCATCAAGCTATAATACGAGCGACAAGAAATTGTTTTCGATTCGCATAATATTCAACATGTAATCCATATTCCCTTGGAGAAAGGTTGAAATCAATGAAGTTTCAACTTGATACATGGGAGATTTTCCAACGTGTCCATATTAATTGTTAACTATTGTAAAAAGACGGACTAAGAGTTGAGAGTGCTACTTTTCTTTCAATCAACTAACCTTTGAAAAAGTTCTTTCTGTTTACCAACATTTCATTAGAAAAAAAAAAAAAAAAGGCACCTCTTAGACATGATTACGCAAACGAAAAGAAAACAAGAACATCTTGCTTAAAGTTGATTGCACATCAAGGGTTGCCTGAAGAAGTAGTGTGAGAAGCCTATTATAATCCAATTGCATATGATTGTCTGGAGATCGAGCTCACACCTTTGAGAACTATCGACAAAGAAAATTCAAATGTCGTTACATAAATCATATGATATGCTAAACTAAGCTAAACAAACAGGATCTTTAGGTAGGGTGCAAGCCAATTTGGATCCTAGCTAGTGTCGACAACCAAGACGCTAGTATAAAGGATGAGCATTTTGACTCATGGGTCTTATGCAAACGTTCCTTTTGCCATTTTTTCTTTTTTCCTTTTTTTTGTTTTTCATTGAAGAAAGCATGGGTCATGTGCAATTAACCATATGATCCTTTATAGACAAGACTAGCATAACTAGCTTTGAAGATGCTTGAATAATGCTTGATATATATGTTAGTGGAGTCATTGATTGGTGGATGACCCCCTCCCCCCTTCCATGATTCACTTTAAGATTTGATTAAGACAAGTCTAAAGCAATCCCTCATGGGATAATTAAACTGTTTAAAATATATGTCCGACCCTGGAGCTCCATTCCTTGAAGAATGGATTCATGACATCTGGCCTCTTTTTTCAGCATTATTTCAACAGAAAGTATAAAGCAAACATATTGCTTCCATGTCTGTAGCTTTTGGAGTAGACCTGGCAGCATCGGTGCCATTGCCTTTTATTACTTGAATTATTTGAGGGATTGACTGGTTAATGCAAATGGGCCCACGAACAAGCAATGCCAATGGACCCACTAAGAATAATGGCACCAAAAAAAAAAAAAAAAAAGCTTAAGCAAAAAAAAAAAAAAAAAAAAGATCAATTGCACATTTGACATGCAACGCTTCTAATGCTTCTAATCAATCTTGCATCCATTGATTTGTCAGCATAGAACAATATGCAACTGGCAAACTTTTTGGTTTTTGTGAGATCTATGTCTTATATTTAGTGCAGGGTTCAATTATTGGATTTCCAGATGAACCCCACTGGAAATGCTTGCAGTACCCCCATCTTTCCTGAAAGTTAGACAAACACTGAATCACCTCCAAGATAGATGAGACAGTTGAGGTCTTCCCAACCTCACCTGTACCCTGAGTTGTTCGACACAAGTGGAACCAATGCCTAACCATCTATCACCATTGACCAGCCGGAATCCATTCTTTTGCAGTTGGTGGGACTCATCATGGTGCTGTGGACACTCCTCACTCAAACATTGGGAGTCTGTCCTCCTACCAGTTCTCTTTACCACGCAAACTTGTGCATCTGCTCAAAGACAGAATTCCCTTCATCTTTGTGAGAAAGCTACCTCCATGTCCTTCAGCCTGGTGTTATCAAAGCATGAAATGTGCCACACTCCAGGGAGTGGTCCACTGGCTTCAATGGCAAGTGCATTGTATTTGTGAATGAGTTGGAAGTTCTTGTCATGGCCTGCTACCCGGCATTCAGTGATGGGTAGTTTTGGATACTTACCTTTAGAGAGATGGGCAGTGCACTCTTAGGATGAGATCACTTTGTGATATATATATATATATATATGTAAAAAGATGATCGGTAGTCAGCAGGTGGACTCATGTTGGCTGCCATATAGAAAGATGCTCTAGTGGGAGAGTTGATAATGCATGGCTCGGTTTGGGCATAGCAAATATTATCTAAGATTAAATAATAAGCTTGACCTAAGATTGTTTAATATTGGCGAATATATCCGTCTGTTGTCATCACTTGGCACTTCTCTGGTGTGATTTTGTGGCAGCATGACTTCATGTTAAGCTGGGTTTGTCGGAAGATATTAAAAAAGTAGTTCTTGTGGTGTAGTACTCCAATAATGATCGACCCTCTCCATGCATGATATCTGTGATGATTCACATCACCGAAAGATTAAGCAATCAGATATCACACAAGTAGGCACCGCGAGTTATCACACAAGCAAGCACCGCAGCGCAGGTAATCACACGAGTAGGCACCGTACGTGAGTAGCTGTAACGTATTCTTCTTCTCCTTCGTTTCTTCCTCCTCTTTTTATGAGGTGGAAGAATCATACAATCCTAGCACGAATACATCCAATAAAATCAGAAAACCAAAAATTATAAAAAAAAAAAAAAAAGAAAGGAGTTGAATCAAATTATCAGTCCACCAAAATGCATGCTCTATATAGTCTATAATAAAGGAGGCAATTCAGCCTGTAATCTTGCTCAGCTTCCAATACACATAAAATGCTCAGAAAATGTTGCAGCTCCCTATAATCCTCCTCCAGATATCCTACAGCTAGGGATGAAAGTAGAACGAATATTATCTATTCAGATATCAGTATCCGAATCTATCTGGATATGAATAAAATATTAAATATTCGACTAATATCCATATTTGTATTTATATCTATAAAAGAAAAATAGATATGGATATGGATAGACAATCATTCGATCTGTATTTGAATATTTTTCTATCTGATTCTATTTATAATCATATTTAATTTTATATAATATTTATAAATTTTTAATAAAAATATATTTTACTGTATTAATATGCTATTAACTTGATTTACTACCCACTTAGTAATATCCATTATTTTATGGTCATAAAGTTTAGTTATCCGACTTATAACCATATTTATATCTACATTTTAATATCCGATTGGTATCTGTATCCACTTAAAACACATATGGATATGAATTTTTATGTTCGAGTAATACTCATATTTGCATTCGATCCGAATCAACCCCATTTCAATCCTACCTACAGCATGAGATGATCATCCACCAATGACGACCGTCTTACAATCCACTGGATCAAGATCGCTAAATCGCTCTTGAGAAGCATTCTTTTTTTTTTTGTTAGCATTATTGCATTGCTTCTTGCAGTTTGCATGCCTAAGAAGGTTGGTGTTATCCAAGCTCTCAACTAGGTCGTGCCTTTGCATCCTATAAATGTGAAGGCAAGAAATTTTAATCTCCTGTTGCTTTCTGTAAGCCTCACAAAATTAACCGGAAAGAATCTTTGCGGGCCAGGTCCAGATGAGCAGTGCAGTGGAAGCAAAAGCGTGCATTCCGGGACATGAGTGCAGTATGATCTCTTTATATCACTGACCAGCGGTAGTGAATCTTGAAAGCCATTAGTAGGTATATTGGAGGTGGGCCTCCAATGGAAATCTTGACTCTGTTGTCCATGTGATCCAAACCTCTTTTCACAGAACAGTGCATCAGAAAATTTCATGAACAGTGCAAGTGTCCATGCGTCTGTGTGCATGCATGTGCAATTCCACCAATGAGTGCTCATCTATGTGCATAGCCATGTGAATTTGAAATCTCATGTTCGTGCACACGTGTCGAACCAGCATTTGTGCAGCATTAGTATACTTGAAATGTAAGTGTTTGGCACTTGCCTTTTTGTTTTAAGCAAACTAAGTGTTGTACATGTATTGCACATGGCAAGCAGGAGCAGGAAATGCTTGTGGAAACTTTTTGACTGCCGGATGAGAGTAAAGATGATGGCCATGACGATGATGATCGATGATGCCTCTTCGGCATTCATATTACATAAAGAGAAAAGATTAGATGAGACGAATAGTGCCTTGATAAACTGCCTCAAACTTCATATTTGATGGATGTTGTGATTTACTTTGGGCTATAGCTCTCTAAATCCTAAATTGACCTGGGCTGGGCTTAACCCTTAGAGGCTTGGTCTTTGAAAAGCCCATGTGTGCGCCACGCTGTGCTGAATTCTAAAATTGTTTTCTTTAGAAATTCTTTGTACACAGTATGTGGTGTAGAAAATTCAACATGGAGCGTACTATTTTATCCAATCGTCTCACCATTTTCCAACGCGTATTTAATGTCAACAGGTCGGCTTTTTTGTCTAAAAATTTTGTATAACGAAAATACCTTTCTTAAAAATTATGACACTTCTTAAAAATTATGATATCCATTCACAAAAATTATGACACCCACTGAAACAAGATGTCATAATTTTTGTGAAGGGATGTCATAATTTTTAAGAAAAGATGTCATACTACTATTTTCGCATATATTCATTATCTTTTTTCCTCCGTACAGTATTATGACATCCCTTCTTAAAAATTATGACATCCCTTCAAAAAAATTATGACACCTTACTTCAGTTTAGGATTTTTTTACATAGATATCATAATTTTTATGAAGGGATGTTATAAATTTAAAAAAAATATATTATAATTTTTAAGAAGAAAAAATTAATCTACTGACATTAAATGCGCGTTGAGAAGCAATGGCTATGTGGATCAATCAAAGGACAAGACGATGCGCTCCACGTCAGATTTTCTACACTGCCTACGGTGCACAAAGAATTTCTCTTGTTTTCTGATATCATCACTCTTAATGCAAACTTTCATTCTTCTTTTGTCCTCCCAACAATTATGTATTTTTCTTTTTCTAGTTTAAGACAAGGCCATAGAAAGTATTTTTGTTATGATCGTATTGTTTTGCAAATTATTAAAGCTCTAAAATTACCTCTATCTAATCGATTTGTTACTTCAAAATCTTACCGCATTTGTTAGTATAAGTTGATAAAAAGATATCAAGGTGTATTCTCAGCAAAGAAAGCACACATGTCCAATCCGCTAATTGCTCAATCCTGCTTGGTTGCTTAGCACGTTACGAATCCGCCTGATCATGGGCCGGCCCTTAGGCTTAAACTTTATTAGTTTTAATCAATCTATGGGCCGAGCTTATTTAAAATTTGATATTTTCTGTGTCCAAACCCATTTAATGATCAGCTCTAATTGCTCTTACAAGGCCTAAACTTATACTTGATTTATGGGTATCACTGGATCCGTCTCTGGCCCATGCCAGTGAGCATTAGACTTGCCCTCGGATCCTTTAGTTATATGTGCGATGTTTATTTTGTTCTAATAGTGTCCATTACGTATACTAGCTATGAACCCTTGGTTATGTGGCCATAACAGTCTTGAGAGTTGGGATTTTCCCCTTTGTGATTACCTAACTTAGACCTTTGAGTTCATCGTCAACTCTGAGGAAAAATAAAAGGGGACAAGCAAGAGCTTTCCCAACGTTATTTGATAAGTCACCGATAGCAAGATCATGACCATCAAGAAGAGAAGCACACAAATAACTTAGCACTAATATAAATTCAATTAATAATAACTGGGCGAGACTCGAGTAGAGGCTATGAAAGATGAAGCAGAAAGCAACAAATCTTATTCATATCTGCAGCAATACATTGAGCGTG